>NC_068366.1:12136774-12241774 GCF_020536995.1 Dreissena polymorpha | reverse complement strand
ATAATCGAGGCTTATCAAATATCAAGAAGACTACCGTACTTCGGAGAATATGTGCATTGGTTCAGGGTAAATAATGAACGAGATGGTCTTTTGTAGTTATGAAATGTAAACAAAGTAGCCATATACTCATGTTCGTGATACATTTAGATTTGAAATCTCATATTTCACAATATGTGTATGACATTTATATGTTCTCATCTCGCAAAATGTAAATGCACGAGGTTCTTTTTTATTGTAGTCTTGCACATACATTTACAAGCCAATTGTAAATTATAAAATCTCTATCTGTTTGTTCCAGCCAAGTATGGACGGATTTATATCGCTCGATTTCCAACCATTGTACAACCAATATGGAGGTGAAAATGCCAGCGAGTGGAAGACAGCTGTTCAGAACCACAGGGTACTCGCTCCACTATGGACTAATATCGACAGCAGAAATATAACAGACGGTGGTATGTGGATCCATGTGTTTACCGACCACCAAAAGAACAATGAAGACATTCAGAAGATTCAGGACCTTATCCACATGTACACAAACCAGACCGAGTTCAACGTCAGTGTTGCCTTGGTCGCCACGTGGAAACACGTTACTGTCCATTCGCCCTACGAACCCGGATATGAGCTGGTTAAACATCAGGTACCATACGAGTATAAATAACTTTGTTGTCTGAAGTGTTTACCAATATTTGTTTTCTTGTTATTCCTTGATGCTAACTTCAATGTAGATGTAATATTTACGATACTTTATTTCACAGAACTTGTCGATGCAGTGCATACTTGTGTCAGACGAGCTGTACACGTACCTCATGTTCAACTACGACCAAGAACAATTTAGTATCAGACCATTACCGGAAGTTCCTGTTGCTAGTGGTTACACTCATCTGGATTACACGGGCACCATTCTGTCTGACAGGCAGAACTTCACATACCTAAACCAAGCAACCAATGTAATTCAAGGTACTCGCTAATTATAAAAACTATTAACGTATAACTTGTTTTGCTCAAGTTGCTTGGCGTTTTATAAGTTTACCAGACTGACACAAATTAACGTTCTTCCAAGATTACCGTAAGATCAGTGGACAGTATAGTAAATAACCTGTCAAAATGCCATATTTCCGAACATGCTTTACAAGAAAGAAAGTAAATGCTTGTGCCTAGAGTATTGTGGTCTGCATTAAATATGGCGGATAACGCTGAACTTCTTATTTAAAAAATGATCATTTCGAATAGAATCGACTTTACTCAGACCTTTGGTGTCGCACTTGTCATGTATTTCGTGCTATTATGTAATACGTTCCACGTCACTTACCAATTTCCACGCAGAATTGTCGTTCCATCCTCTCATATTCAATCTCTCCCATCACAAGAAAATCCTACCAAATTTTGGTAGGATATTGTTCAAAGTATTATAATTATATCATTTTCTATTATGTTTTGAAATTAGTGCGTAAGTTTATATTCATAATAAAAACAAATTACCTAAATAAAAATGTAAAAATAACAACATGAAAAATATTGTACCACATGGATCGGCTATCATGACGTAATAGGTTATAAATGCAGGGATTTGATCCAGCTAGGCTGGTTCCTGTCAAATCTCTACGCGGAGGTTGCAATCTCTTTGCAGAGTTGTCGTTCCTTGCTCTCACATATACTCAAGCGTCGGAAGCACGCTTGATAACCAATGTGAATCATCATGTAATACAAACCAAAACATAATTATTGCTTTTAAAATAAGTCAGATATTCACGATCACTTTCCATGTCATAAACGCAAGGCTACTTTTGGTGAACTAAAATTCATCGGCAGATAAACTTTCATAGTTTGTTCTCGGATCTTTAGGTGTACTCATTATATTATTTATGATGTCAGTTTATCCTTCAATATTATTTTCGGGAGATATAGCCCTCCATAGGACTGACTTGTTGAGCTCTGAGGTACATTGACTTAGAGCTCATAGAAGTATACCACATCCTAAAGTGAAGCGTATTTCAGGAATTCGTTCTGTGATTTAAATAAGATTGAGTTACCTTGCTTTAAGAAAGTAAAGACATACACGTACAATACAGTTATTATCGATTAATTCACTGCATTTGAATAGTTTAATCGTCTGTGCAGGTCCCCATGGAAGATGGTTGTACAACGTTACTGTTATTACTCAGGCCATGACGAATGAAATCCTGTGCAAAAGATTTTCCGAAATGTATAAGGTTGAGCTCAAAGACTGGATTCATGAAAAGTTGGAGTTTGCACTGCCCTGTCCGTGTCAGGAGGTCCTAATGATGGAAGTAAGTAACAAAACAATAAGTTTCTGAATGTATTAAAGGGACCTTTTCACAGATTTTGGCATGTTTTGAAATTTGTCATTTAATGCTTTATATTGATAAATGTAAACATTTGATCTAAAAAGCTCTAGTAAAAATCAAGAATAATTAAAAAAAAAAAGAAAACATCAGCAGGGCTCGAACCACTGACCCCTGAAGTCCTGGAGTAAAACGTCTTCCACTTTCACCACTAAACCATCCTTCCTCATACAATGAAAGATGTAATGTATACCTTATATAAGCAACTCTCGTAGATTCACAACATATAACGACAACAACAAAACTCTCCAAAGTATTCAATCGTTTCGCGTTCCAACGCTTTATAATTTTCAAGTTTTTAAATCGTCAAAAGATGCCTATAATTATAATGGCTATATAAGAGCATGATAAATTTTCAGTATTACTGTTTCCTCACAAATATCATAACTGAAACGAAAATTTGCGAATCTGAAACAACTTTTTTCAATGTTGTCAATTTACCAAAACGTGAAAATGCCCCTTTAAATGAAATTAAGGTGATATCTGTAGTGCTACTGTAACAGATTTCTCGCTTACGCCGAAATCAGAAACAGTCGGTTTTTGTTTATTAAAATGCCAATATAATTGTGTAGACATTTTAACTAACAATGTGTATAGATATTTGATAAATCTGTCTATTAATTATCAATTAGAAGAAACAAGAAATGATTGTGTCGGTAACAAATAGAAGCCTAATTTAAATAAGGAAATATAAGCTCCCTAAAGTTTGCTATTAATTGTTCGTGTATTCATATTATGAACAAGTTAGCTATTCATCACATTTAATTATGTTCTTATCAACTTAACATAAACATTGCAAACAGGGTGAGAAATGCATGTCAAATGAGAAATGAGTTTGGTCTTTTATGAATTAAAGCATTTTTTTGTATTTTATTGGTCGTGCCGCGTATGTATGTCAAGTATCATATAAAATGTGCATTGATATAACATCTTGATCATGACTCGCAATCAATCAGTAACTAACATTAATCATAACTGAATTAGTAACTACTTTTGGACAACTATCATTCCCATAAAGGCTTCTTTTAGAAAATTTAATTGCCGTTATATTTTCGTTTTTTTCCCGTTAACACATAAAAAGTAATCTCAGTCTAGGACACCAAAAACATTTAAACATCTAAAGATAATTTAACTGTGCAGATCTTATAGAATTAACCAGACAGTCTCAAAACAAAGTGGTATTGAAACCTCAATTAAAGTTCGTTAGAAAACTGCATAAGCAGTTTGCCAATTCATATTATTGTGTCGTACATTACTCTTAAACGTGTATACAATACGCAATATAACACAAAATTAGAAGTGGAAAATCAACAAAGATATGCGTTCGCAAAGAAACGCGGACATAACGTCAGTTTTCAGTTGTGAAATGTGATTTCTTTTCCATTGATTACAGGACTACACTTTCACCCGCAATGACGCCCTACGCCCTGGGTTTGGAAGCCACATGACATGCTACGAGTCCTGGTTCTTTAGCGCCTATGGCATCAAACAGAAATGCTGCTACATGTGAGTTAGCACGTTAAATAGTTTAATCCATGTTTAATCCATGTTGTATGTCCCGGTATTATGCAGGATCGAAGATATGTGGATCACGTATTAACCAGTCTTTATTAAATTAGAAGTTTGTTAAGTAACAGTTTTAATCGGGTCCCTCGCCGTTACCGTTCGAAAACTTTGCTTGAAAAAGTATCATGTTCTTCTGTGTTGTGTCTTTACTGAGACACGGCGGCGTCCCGCAACTCAGTATTTTTAGATTAGGTTTTATTTTGCGTTGGTATTGTTGATATACCGTAAGCTTCAAATTTTCGTCGTATTTACTAGGTTCAGCAAACTGCAGACCCAGTACCCGGGCGCAATAGCGGCAGAGTTTGATAACCAAACAGTTTCCGAATTACTCGAGAAAGGTTACAATCAGTGCTGCTCCCATGGTGTAAGCCCAAAGTTCTGTAACCTGTACCAGGAGATCAATCCGCCTGATGACTGCTCAAGGTACACGATCAGCGACGAGCTACCGCCTAGGGCAGACATCATGCCAGATGACCGTGGTGTTGAGAAGGAGCACAAGGCAGTGGCTGACGAGGGGATACTGGGTCACTTGGTTAAAAGAGTGCGAAAAATGGTTGGACTGTAAGCTATGGATCACAGTGATGTAAAAATCCACAAAACTGTGTGATCGACGTCTGATAAACTAGGAGTAGTATTGCTTAAATGTGATGTAGATTATAACAATACTATTATTGCAATCTGCATTTATTTCTATGACAAACGCTTTTGACTCGAAACACATTTCTGTATTTTTACAATATGCTTCATTTGAAAAGTAAAATTTCCTGAGGTTTAAGTTTAACAATGGCTATTTTGGCAACGTGTAACGCTTTCATGCGTTTCCAAAGTGTAGTATTATTTATAGATTTAGATTGAATAAATGTGTATTACGTATTGTATATGCAAAGCAATGATACAATTATGTGTATATATTTCATCTATGGGAACCGCAGATTAAGTAAGCTTGAATGGTAGTAGCACTGGTGTAGCCTGTAATACTTTCGTCTGCGAGCTGCTGTTAAGTGCATTACTTTTATAAATTGTAAGTCAGTGCAGATTGTGTGTGCATACAATATTATTCTTTAATCATACTTTATTGAACTGAATGTGGCGGGTATAATAAAAATAACTCAGTCTTAGATGAATTATGTAATAAATAATAGTATACGGTCAAGTGTAAAGATGCATAGGAATCAAGTCACGAGCGCGCATCGTGACTGGTTTAAACATGCATCTACATTCCTGACCGCAGGTTATTAAAATACAAATTGTATGGAAATGTAATATTTTTATTATAACACGATCTCGTTTTTTTAGTTTGTAATCTTAACGTAACGAAATAATATTACGTCAATTTCTCAATATGATACGATGTCAGATTCATTGATAAAAATCCAAAATTCAATATGACGACATATTAATCGATATCGTAGTAAATGTTAAATGCTTACACAAACAAACAAAGTTTACTTTAATCATGCTTACGTTATTCATAAATGTTATAACCGATTGTATCACTATATATGGTTTGTTTTGTAACATTTTGTTTAACAGAAATGGTTAGTTTATAACGGATTGAGCTCTTTTAAGACGTAAATTTTATTGTTCAATTTCTCCGATTTTTTTCGAAACATTAGGCTTCACCCATAACAATTGCATAATAATCAGCACGTGTACAAGAGAAAACAAGTGGTGTGTTATGTACGATATCTACTTGCTTTATGACAAAACGCATGGATGAGATTAAATACAGTCAAGAGTTCCACTAAAAAATATCGAAATCTTTGACGTTGCATTGTTTGATCATAAGAACATATGCATTAAAGTAGGTATTTAAAGATTTCTTGCTAATGGCTTTTTTAGTTTTTATGCCCACGATAGGGTGGCAAATAGCAGTTGAACTGTCAGTCAGTCTGTCTGTCAGTCCGTGATTCCGTCCGATAACTTTGACATTGGCCAAAACTTTTGCAATATTGAAGATAGCAACTTGATATTCGGCATACTTCATACATGTGTATCTCATTGAACTGCACATTTTCAGTGGTGAAAGGTCAATGTCATCTTATAAGGTCAAAGGTCAATAAAACAAATCCAAGGGAAGAAATAAGCTTTAAAGGGAGAAAATTATCTGTACCTGCCAAATGATGAAAAAAATCAAAGTGGCGAAGTAGGGGTCATTGTGCTTCTGACAAACACATCTCTTGTTTTAACAAATATTGCCGGGTTAATAAAAAAAGTGTCTCAAACCATTATTTGCATCAGTACGTATGTGTTAATAAGCAATACATATATTATCAATCACATTTTTTTCATAAATGTCCCATGATTTGGTTATTTTGTAGAACACAAAACACATGTTCTTTATGATGCGTCTGTATTAATTTAGTAATATTATTTACTAACATAATGTATATTATTGATAAAAGCAAGCACATTATTAAAAAAATCATCAATGCATAAATTTAAAATGTAAAAAAAACACGTCAGAAAAATATTTGCCTATATTACTTTATTACTTCCATTTTCTACACATACAGTCAAGATGAACATATCAATGGACACAAAAAGTGAAGCAGAATATTTATTTTAAAAAATTGACCAATCACACAGATATATCAGAGGACGTGTAAAATCGTGTTTGGAAAGAGATGAAGGATCACAAAAAGTGCAGGTCAAAGGGACAGGGAGGAAAGCCATCAAAAACTTGTAATTAAGGTTTAAGTCCATATACTTTCCATTTGCCATTTACTTATTACAATAAGTTATTAAATGTCATCAGGTTTTCACATTTTTGTGTTGATCAGCCTAAAGGGACAGAAAGGGGTACCAAAACAAGTAGGACGCAGAGCCCTATTTGCATGATATCTTTCAATAATGTGAACATGGGTTCACTAGGAAATTCTATACATGTTAAGACATTAAATATTACACACAATGCAAAATGTGCATTTCATAACAATATATGGCATAAAATAACAATTACAACACAGAATTCAAAATATGTTTAAAATGTACATTGTTCCTGTTCATACAAGATGTTAACTTTTTCTCTTCATCTTCTAAAATCTACGTGAGAGGTCATCAAAGTCTCTGTCCTCGGCCCCAGAGGTCATGGAGCCCGGGGAGTTCAGGCAGGATACTGTTGTGTACGACTGGGAGTTCTGGGAAACTGTCCTCATATCCTTCACCACCCTCTGAAAGAGGAAATAGATGAGATTTGATGATGATGTACTACAAACATTTCTGTGCATCTTTTGGCCAATCACATTGATTAATTGGTAAATTTAGAAACTGATTAATTACAAGCAGATTTTTTAATTTTCATTTAATGACTCTGTTCTTGTTCTTGATCTTTAGTTATGATTATTGAATCAAAATAATTTATCGTTTTTGGTTTAGAACCACTGAACAAAAATGTGTGTTTGTCAACAAAACTTGTAAAGTAGAGATTTTTTCCTTTTTGGGATGGCATTTTTCCACTCTGGCATAAATCTGTGATCCATTTTCTCTTAAACTGCCTTTAAATAAAACAAAATTATGTGCATGTGTAAATAAGTGGAATTCCACAGAGCGTCTCAAATTTCCACCGGAAGACATATGACCTAACTATTGGTTTGCAAACGTTGCTGGACAAATACAATTTTAAATTGCTATATACACATGTTGTAATGAAGACGGAAAAATGGAGAAATGACATTACAATTCAGGGCAAAGATGACAATGAAATGTTATTTGGACGTCATATTATTAAAGGGATCTTTTCACGCTTTGGTAAATTGACAAAATTGAAAAAAGTTGTTTCAGATTCGCAAATTTTCGTTTTAGTTATGAAATTTGTGAGGAAACAGTAATATTGAACATTTACCATGGTCTAATATAGCCATTATATGCATCTTTTGACGATTTTAAAACCTAAAAATTATAAAGCGTTGCAACGCGAAACGATTGAATAATTTGGAGAGTTCTGTTTTTGTCGTTAAATTTTGTGAAACTACGAAGATTGCTTATATAAGGTATAAAATACGTCAAGTATGTGTACTTGGCGGAATAGCTCAGTAGGCTAAAGCGTTTTTACTTCAGGACTCTGGCAGGACTCCAGGGGTCACTGGTTCGAAACCTGATCCGGGCAATGTTCTTTTCCTTTTTTTAATTTTATTCTTGATTTTTTACTGGAGCTTTTACGATCCAATGTTTACATTTATCGATATAAAGCATTTAATGAATAAGTTAAAAAAATGCCAAAATCTGTGAAAAGGCCCCTTTAATCGGGACTAATGAAATGCGTGCAAAAAATCACAATTAAGATTTATTATAAATTTACGTAGTTAATTTGTGTCATGGAAACAAAAGTTTTTGTCAATTGGAGTTAAGAAACACACACAGATTTTACAAGATTATCATAAAAAAATAAAAATCAACAAATACGAGTTGATTTATAAGTTAGTAGATCTGTATACCCTCTCTGCTTTAATATGTGTATACAGATTACTGCCATAGAATTTAAGTGAAATTGAAGATATGAAAAGGTTAGCATATTGAATATGTTTATCCTACTTTTACAGCGAATCCGGTTGATCAAAGCCCCGTTGATTATATTTCTGCTATAAACCACGACACGAAATGACGTCATGTTTTCAACCAAATGACATAATAAATCTAGCAAAATTATCCAGTTAAACTAATTTTGTTTAAATAAAAAGGTTTACTAAATAAAAAGTGGGATAAATAGCCAAGGCTCGTGCTTTTTGTTTTCTAAGCCTCGCGAGATAAACCTGATCTATAATCAACACTTATCCATTATTCTCTATTTATTCTACTCAGTTTAAAACATCAATAACACAACAATGACACTTCAGCTTGTATGCTTACACTTGTGAATAATTTGTCCACATTTAAAGTTTTCCCTAAATGGAAATACAACTGAATACACATACATAATATTTCCATATTTTAATTAAGAGTTCAAAAAATCGATGTTTTCATGAAATAATTGTTCATACCCTGATTATATACATACTCGAGAAGTTCATATTGGAGGTGTAGGGTGGCGGAGGTGGGTGCTCCTGACCGGCTGCAGGGGCTGATGGGGCTGCACTGGCCCCTCCATTATGGTAACTGGTCCCATGTCCAGAGGGCGGTGTATTAGGGACGGACGGGGGAGCTTTCCCAGCCTGGAATACACAATGTTCAATATATAAGCCTCACTCTAGGAGAAAGAGGGTTTAATACACATGTGTAAAGTATCATTCAAGATTAGCCTGTGTAGAGGTTAATCAAGACAACATTTTCTGCTTTTATGGAATTTATTGTTAAAAGTAGGTATCCTCTTAGCAAAAATCAAGTTTAGGCGGAAAGTTTCTTTTTACGCACATTAAACACTGTTTTTCCTGAGTGTGGCCAATTAGAAATAAAACAAACTATACATCCTTCAACTCACTGATTCTTATGCTACTTGGTTTGGAAAGAAATCAAATATATCTGTAGAAAAGGATAGCAAAATCAAAATGAAAATTTATAGAATATGTTTAAAGAATGCTAGCTTCACAATGACACAAGAGCAGTGTCCAGATTGTGTGAAATAGTTGTTGAATACTTAAAAAATAAATAATACTACTAATAGTGTGGACATGTCCTATGAGCTACATGGCAATCATGATTTAATAGTATCAAAACATTCAACTTTAAATTCTTTAAAATGGAAAGCAACCTATCTTTTATATTATTGTTAACAAAAACGTTTACTTGCTTAAGATACACAACCTAATTTAAGCGCCAGAACATATCCATACTCACTCCTGTGTCTGAATTAAGCCAAATTTTGCCTGGAGCAAATCACAGTACATCTCCAACAACTCCATAGTCTCAATCAGGTAATCTTCCCTGATGATATGCTCCACTCGGATTTTCGGCCTGTAATCCTTACCGCCAGCTACGTAGACTGCTATTTCTGGTCTATCTCTGTTTTCTTTTTCTCCAACACTTTTAAGCGATTTAGTGTCAATCTTAAGTAGGTTTTTAATTTATTGTAATTCGCCGAACTGCTAAACATGGTTCCTTTTTACCTTAACACCTGACCATAAATGAATTTTCATCTTCACATACACTTTTATTGTAAACTGGTTTAAATTGTCACAAGACTTTGGCTTATTTTTGTTTAATTCGCTAATATTAGAAACGTTGAATTTAATCAGTGCACGCATCACCGTGACATTGCCTCTAAAAGATGCCCCCGGGCTATATAATTAACAGCACGAAAGGCAACAACATCGCCAATCAAACTGTGAAATATCAATCTACGGGCAGATGGGAACTTCCAAGTGGTTGTGTACGAAAAGGTATGCTTGTATGAATAACTAACGTTTAATACGTTTCACTCACAATATTAACATTACATCAATGCTGTAGTTTTTTCATTTAACATACTCTTTAAGTTACGTTTGATTTTTTTAAGTATACATGAATAAGAAAACTCCCCATCGGCATCACTATAATATGAATACTTATAAACCCACGTTTCGTTTTGAAAGTAAGGTGCTTAATTATAAACCACAAATATTTTACCATGACCATTCCGTTAAAAGGTTACGTTTTTAATTTTGTATAAATAATATGCAGTGTATGCAATTCGCTAAAAGCTATCCAATGCCGGTGTGGATGTGAATGATTATAAAATCAAATGAGTGTTCAGTTTCAGATTGTTTAGACCAATAACAACCCGTTCATGCGAGTGTTAATTAAATGAACGGTACTCTTTATAAAGCAAACGCACATGTCGGGAGGGTTACCGTATCGACGGAAGAAACGACAATGCCAATGTATCGAAGGAAATACAGTGTCTTGTGACGGGATTATGGTCTCAAGCATTAGGATATGAACGAAACGGTGCTTAAACATATACTATGCTTGAAACGATTTTTGTTAGACTGTATGCTACTGTCGTAAAATATAATTTAAAAGGCTATGCCAATGAACATTTATTAAACATAAATATATAAATATCTGCCTTGGAGTTTACCCCAGTTGTATGCATAAGTGTTGTTGTTGTTTTCATGGCAATTGATCTCGTGCGTAAGTACATGGCCTTCAAGTGATGTGCATCCTGATTTCTTATTGATGCAACTGGAATTTTACTTTGTGTTCAATGTTAAACTTGAGCAGAACATAATACAAGTTCGGTACTTAATATATTGCTAAACAAGTTTGTCCCTAAAAAGTGTTTGTAATCGTTTTTATAAATGCAATTCCACGTAGTAACAATATCATGATGTTATTACTTTATTGTAAGACTTATGACATTCTCTCGCTACAAAAAGTATCGTCATTAAAATAAATGTAGGTTACAGATTTATGATGTGTATTATAATGTTACATTTTAGTCTGTGGATCAGTTGTTACCGCAAGACTCGCCGATTTAGTCTCCAAACTTCTGACAATACATTTTACGAGGCCGATGTCACTGTGAGATACCTTACCGCATATAGGCTCTACGGACTTTATGACAATCATAAAGTTCATGAATAAATACAGTGTCTTTCAAACGGATCCTCGCAATTAACATTTGGCGGTGAACGGGAAGGTAAAGCAGTTTAAAATTCGCTTAAAGTGGTTCCGTAATTACATGCGTTGTATATAAATGTGTGTAAAGATGTATTAAAACAACTGTATGATTTATCATTACGTTAATCGGTAATCACATTATCAGTTTTATTTCCGTTCTAATTCATATAATTAAATTTCTGTTTTGGTTAAGGAAGACTACGTTTACAAACAACAAAAGTTCTTAAGTTCTTAAGTTCTTAAGAACAAAATTCTTAAAGCAATACGCTAAATACTTTAATGTTTCATTACAGTTTCAAACAAGAACAATGCCATATAAATGTTAACTCAACTAGGAAGACTCTAAAGGAAGTGACAGTTGTGTATAAACATTAAAATGCAAACATTCGGAAATGTGTAGGCATCTCAAAATCCCTATGTCATCCTTTTTCGTTTTACGGATTATCTCGAGTCTGGATCGGATTCATTAGGTTTGTGTTAATTTGCATAATTTGGAGCGCACTTGCTTGTGCTTTCAGTTCGGTCCGCGCGCTATTTTTATTGATAACATGCACATTCAAATTCCTAGGAAAATCCCATTCTTTCCATGACGCAGATCAATTCAGTTATGTATTTCCCCACATACACTTTCATTTTTTGCACGCTATCTTTTCTTTCTTTTTTTGCTGAATTGTAACGAGCAGAAAGTCCTCGCTTGAGCTCCGATAATTGATATATACTGATTATTCATGAGAACAGAGTCATGTTTCTGACTCTGCCTAATACTCATATCGTGTTTGCTCGTAAATGTTCGGATATCGTCGCGGGATATCCAAATAGTATATATTGTCCCACAAAAAACGAGCATTTTGTATCTCCTTAAATCATTGTTACCAGACCACATCTAGCGTTGAACATGTGTCAATTGCTATAAGAAACACTGGGATCCGTTTCATCTTTGGTTGCAGCGTAGTTGCAGCAGTAAACTACAACAACAGGTTTAAGTAAAATAATAGTTGTATACAAATATGGATTTATTTGAGTTGCTAGTCACAGCTGTGCACATATTTTATGTTGACATATTTATAAAAAAAAATCTGTAATTTTAAAGATTGTGAAAATCTCATTGACCTTTGATCATTCAGAGCACTTTACACTAAACGTATACAACCGGCTACCACACTGTTAACGTAACCACTTTGAAGTGTACCAGCAGTGGTCTGTTGGATAATAATCCGCCAACACGCACAGGTAATTGCGTAATCAGCACGGTTATACAACGCTTACTAATGTTTTATTATATTGTTAATGAATAGGATGTTGTAACGTAACAGCCCTGTTATTGTTTTTTCTTATAGTATAAATATTATGTTATACAATATAATAATATGATAGAAATTTAATTACAGATAGATATAAATAATATGATAGGAATTTATAAATAAAATTAATTATCATAACTGTATGTTTAAATGATATGACAAAATCATGTATGCATATCAGAAATTAAAAAGATGTTTGAATAATGTAAGAAAATGTTAAAGTAAAATAACTGTTATAATTAATGATGCATCTTATATCATAATAATAAGTGTTCAGAATAGCAAGTAGAAACGAGTTCAAAATATTTGAAGGTTTATTAATCCTTGCATTCATGGTGGAAGTAGACTAAGTCAACAAATTGGAAGGTCAAATATAATATATTTAGATAGTAGAATCGAGAGACCATATATTTAACAAAGCATTCAATTAACGAAATGATCAACATATTGACATAGGATTGTTATTACCTCATATAGTCATTGAAATAGACCGGATGAAAGGGTCACCGAAAAGCCTAATTTGCATAGGTCATGCAAAGTTTTGCACCGGGAAACGTAACGTTAAAACTTTATATCATCACAAAGTAATCAAATTTTGGAGTATTCGACAGGCGTGTAAATACATGAATAAATTGGTCTCTCTAGTACATTTAGCAATTCAACCAATCAACAATAAGCACATGAAGAAACGGACACTTATGACCAATCAAAGTTATAAGGATAATTTTATGCAAATTAACTTGTAGACAAAATGTAGATGTTTTGGTCAGAAGTAGAACTCTGCGCTTAGATTTTGAGGTGAACGGGTCGAGAAAGATCCAATCATGTAGTTGTCAGACTTTACTTATATATTTGAATATATGAATCATATTAAATATTAAATTGGATTGGAATTCACATATGGCGTTGTTGTTGATATTAATAGAAAGGGACGGGCTTGCCCTATTCGCTATGTAGCAAAATGTAGTTAATGCATTCACGTCATTATGGCAATACGCGCATGACGTGAAATTCAACGATAGGTTACACACTGTTAAATGAAGAGAAATGAACTTTGTTTGTTAATGTGTGATCACCACGAACAATAAGCGATTACGTGACAATGTGATGATGTTCTATGACATTCGATATAAATAAACATGCATACTCAACTATATTAAATTGAGGAATACGGTTATACTACTATTATTTTTTTGGTCCAGATGCTTTTTTATTATTCTATAATGTAGAAGATAATCAATATATTATACTTTTTCAAAACCTTACTACGCGTGTATTGTATTGTTAATTTACACATGTCTTTGTCCATATGCATGCGTAAATGAAGATACTATTAAACAAAAAACATATTACATACTACAGATCACAACGAATGCGAGGACCATCCAATACCTACTGCAGTGTCTGGCTCAAGAAAACGGGCGCATGCCTGAACTTGCAGAGAGGCTATATTTGTATATGCAACAAGGGATAAAACGGCACGAAATGTGATAGAGAGAATATATGGTATTTGACTGTTGATGTCATGTGATATCAGACGAGACTGATGAGGCTTGCCGAGCCTTTTCACACGCCGTATCAGACGAGTCTCATATCACATGATATCAAAAGTCACCTTATTTCATCGGCTAGCGTCTGTGCATATTCCCACATTATTGCATAAACTCACTGGCGGGGTGCAGAAACTTGGCAAAAGGAGGGTTTGAACGGGAGAAATCGTGTATTAACAAAGCGATTCGGATTCATGTGCCGTTCAAGCCCTGTTATGTGGTTTTCATATCCATAATCTGGTCCACGCGCAGTAACTTTCCTTCTCCAGCCTTCGATGACTTTCCAAGCATAAATGGGAAACTGAATAAGCACAAGTTTCCTCATGCATGCAGGGATAATGACTATTTCAATCCACTTTTCAAATTATAACATCTGCACTCTCTTGACAACAGCTTTATTTTATTGGCAATATCACTGAAGTTAAGGTTATTTACTCAACACTTTCATAGAGTTTGCTGTAAATGTAAATGTTTATGTATCTTCAACGTTCCTGCTATAAATTGCAAAATAAGTCCTCGTTTCTTACTTCGTGCATTTCAACGTTGCATTAATCAACTGTTTAAACACATTTTAAATCGAAAACTGCCTATCTGGAAGTAAAGCCTCGTCATTTCGGATGATGACCGAGTGAGGCATATGTAAAACACAACCTTAATTGTATTGAAATAAACGGATTATTTTATCGATGTCTAATGAACAAGACATATTGTTTTCAATGTTATTTTAATTTATTTTGGTATGTGTGATTTGTTTACGCAATAAAATCGAAAATACACATTTTCTCAGACATGATCATCTGCGGGCGCTCTCAAAATCCGTTCCTGCCCTCGTGCTGCGCAGATGATCATGCCCTCGAAAACGTGTATTATCCCTATATTAAAAATAGTTCGAAAGTTAACAATAAACAAGAACATTTAAACGCACATAATTTAAAAAAAATAAACGACAAATCAATACTTTAAAGTTAAATGTCTGCATTAAATATATATTTACATTATGTTTATGATAACACATTTGTCATGTACATGTTATTTCTACGAACAAACTAACGGCCATTTTAAAGATGATCGTGTTAACACTGTCATGTGAACAATTGAAATGAGAAAAAAAAACAATGTTGAACGAAATATCAACGTCGTGTTTACATTGGATATTATATCAGTTACTTATGTTTGAATTTTGGAATCTCCGTAGTAAACATTAAGGTTTGAAATGTTCACGCTTGCCCCGAAAAACAGACCTCCACATGTCAAGCCAAAATGGGTGGGGAAAGCGACTGCTTCTGGATTAACAGTTGCTGAAACTTCCTCAGGAAGCTGATGTTGTGCGGGATTCGGAAATGCTGCCAGTTGTGAATGAAACAAACATGTTGAAATGGAGATTCTTTCGTTTTTCATGGTGTTTTGTGACAGCTTTGTTAAAATCACGGTTTTGTTGCTTTTGGAAATGCTAGTGCTTGCTAAAATATTGGAACGTTTTCATGTGTATGCTATTTTTATATGTGCTCGCCTGTATAAAATACCTACTACAAGCATATGTTTACCTCCTTTGTTTTAAGTGTCATAATATCCACGGACTTCAGTAATTTGTATTTTGTCCATTGAGCTAAAACATAGACCACGAGACAGATATAGACTGGTGGCCGTATTCATCCTTTGTATTGTTATATATTTTAGGATTACATGTTAACTCGGAAAGATGAGGTATAACCTGGTATTGGAACCAAGTTCACCCACACGACATGCTTCGAATTCTGGTTCTTAAGCGCCTACGGGATCAAACAGAGATGCTGCTACATGTGAGTAGGCATATTTGATTAACGTAAAATTAGTTAATTATTTAAACGTTTGTTCATATTATGGTGTGCGTGTTGTGTTTAAAATGTTCAATCCGTGTAATTAACCGTTACTTTGAAATACAGGTTCAGAAAACTGCCGTCTCAGTATCCGGGGGCTGTGGCAGCGGAGTTTGAGAACGCTACCATTGCATCACTCCTCCAGGAAAACTACTATCAGTGCTGCTCCCCTGTAGGCGGTCAGAAATACTGTCACTTGTACCAGCAGATCAACCCGCCCGATTATTGCTCCAGATACACGATCAGCAGTGAGATACGGCTGGAGGACAAGAAAGACACTCCACAGATTGAAGACGTGTCGGTGGATGTGGAGAAATCAGCCACGAATCCTCGAAGTCGGGTCGTGAGAAATGTAAAAGTTATGGAGACCATCCGATTCGAATATTGACAGTGTTAATAACGTGTCGATGTTTATAACTATGTACAGAAATCTGAAGAAGATGTTTGGATTCAGATAGAAATCAATATGATTTATCCATCCGGTAATCATATACATTGACTCCATGTGACAATTGAACGCTGTGAATGTTATGCTGTGGGCTGATGCGAAGTCGTGTTATGTAATATATATCGTTTCTCGCATTCATATCGTTCACATAATAGTTATACATATTTAGCACATGCTGATTTGTAATTGTAGTGAGTTTATTTTTATGATAATGAAATACAAAATAGGAATATGCTGAGTTGACATCTTCATCTGAAAACTTAATCATATAAAAATATCTTCAAATTTAAAATTCGATTCAATTAAGCTCAATTGTAAGTACCTGCAGGCCTCTTTAAGTGTGTATTTTGTTTTATTATCTTTCATCTGTAAGCTTGCGTTTAATATTGTTTTATCGAATGGACTATATGCAAACTGTACCGTTAAGGATGAGATCTAGAAAATAATACATTTTGAAAGTGTACAGACCACTGTCTCGCATAACCATGATGTATATGCTCTCCTCTTAAAGACCGCACACATTAGACGTTACTTTCTTATTGAGTTGAAAGGTTACGTTTAGTTACTTGAAAGCATCGTATACTTTACAGAGTATCTTTCAAAAGTGTATGGGGTATGGGTATTTCAATTTACGAAAAATGTCACTCTTAAGGTCCTATGATGACATACACATATATTGACCTACACATAAAATATTGATTTATGCCAAGTATTATTATAGTGGCGTGGCAAATATAACGGCAAAATATTGTTCGTTGGCGCGATAACGCACGTGTTATTTTTTATTCTTGAAAATAATATGCACAATTTTGCTGCAATTGTAAACAGCTGGATTTCTCACAACCATTTGGGTATATATTGTACGTTAGATAAATATACTGCACATACAAAACGACATTTTGTTTTGGGGTTGTTTGTTTGCCACATTGGCAATTTCACACTTTCGGCATATTTACCGAATATATATGTATATTGCAAAAACTATCAATAGCAAGAATTTAATATTTGCAATTCTCATGGACATCCATGATAGGATCATGCACCTGTTTGAAAACAGATAAACGGTCTAATACTATCGCTGAATAAAACTTCTAAAGGTCCACTTTATAAATATTTATATAGGGATAACAATTTTGTCTTTTGGTAGAACAAATGAAACGGTTTGTTTTATGAAGCAATCTGTTGATTCCGACTGTGAAACATCGGACAAACAAGTAACGCGTGAATAGCGATGAGCTGTGTTGGAAAGCATAACGTGTTAAATAGGAACAATACAAATAAAGGATGTGGGTACAATATGCAGACAGAAACGAGATCGTGCTGTCGGAATGCCCATCGCTCGCACTTCCGGTTCTCATGTATATACAACTTAGTACTCAAATTCGGTAAACATCTAACATAAGTTTTACATAAATAAAACTATTTCGCCTTAGAATGTAATTCTTCCATTTTTAACCATTAAATGCGAAAAGATAGATATACCGAGTGTGTTTAAAATTGAAAACTGACCGCCTAACGCCCAATACATGTAGCCAGAACAAAGTACAGCTTCCTTGACCCTTTGCATTGGCGAGATTTATATTTATTTTCTTTTGAGATTCGGATAATAATATGAGTAAGACAAGTTTAGTCGACAAACGGGACGACTTTAACTTTTAAATGATGAATTTTCCATTCCTAGACGGTATCATCCCGTAAGGTCCATCCTGTGGCATTTGCATTTCGCAGTTGGTACGTTACGCCAGAGAATGTTCATGTATTAAATATTTTAATGATCGTAATCGTATATTAACGAAGAAATTGCCAAAACAAGGTTTTTGTGTCATAACCTACGACGTAAATTCGCTACATTTCACTCAAAGTATGGTGATTTAATTTCAAAATACAATGTTTCTTGAAAATGGCATTAAACTTATGGAATTTCCCACCCATCATTTTATGGAGATGTTTTGAAGCGTGTTCGCAAATTAAAATATTTTAACGAACATATTTATATTTAACTTTTCAATTTAATTGACTCATTTTTATTAAATGGATAATATGTTGATGTACTTAAAAACACATGCTTGTAGGTTTTTGATGCAATATATCTTTCCTCTCTTAACAATTGGAATTATTAATGGAATGACTATTTTATATCTTTGATTCTAAAATATTCAATAAACATAACTGGTGTTATTGGTAATTCGATTTAACAAACAGTACTTCTTCTTTAATATTTTTATTTTATATTTTTATTTTAGGCCACGACTTTTTTTTTTATTGGTTTACAAAAATTATTTTGAAAATGGTCCATCGGGCGGTCGAAAAAAAAAAAAAAAAAAAACATCATTGGAAAAAAAAGTTAATACTAATAACATCAGAACAAAGACAACATATCTTTTATAACCTTAACACAGAGACAAAAAATCAAATTATGCAATGAAACACATCTATATCTTCAAATGAAATGAGTCCTAACAGCACCTTATGTAACATCAGGCAATTTTAAACACTCCATTACATGACATGCGTTCTTCTCCCATTAAAACGAAAAACTGCGCTTCATTTCCATAATTGGATGCGCACCATTACGCAATGCGATGCCCGTTGCATAAATCTTATATAAGATAAACTACTCATACACAAATTACCCGGTATGTGTTTGCTCTTACTCGACTTATGAGATCGTACATGAAAAAAAAAATCGAGGTAGATCGATCCATGCGTCGTCGCGGAAATGTTTGTCAAAGTTGTTGTTGTCATGAAAACTCGTTGATTTACAACGCAAAACGTCTTATTTGAACTGACGCGAATTAATTTAATCATATTTGTCAACTTCGCTTTTGCTTTATTTTGATAATTTAATCCAAAGTTTAATGTTAGCAAGTGTTTTTTTTACTGGAATTGTAAACAAGGAGTCAGTTAAAGTCTTCCAAAAATGTGCAGTCTGTGTGAATTGACAGTTTGACGTCATCAAAGGAAAGCCGCTTTCTGTCGGAAGCAATAAAGCGACAAATTTCGCGCCGAAAAAATTGGCTTCCTTTGTCTAGCAATCAACATGCCGAACCAATCGTGTGTTTGTTTCTCAATTGCAATCCTCCAATTTAATAAAAGCACGTGCATAGCTCCGCCTTCGAATCTTTTGCAGAGAACGGAGGCGGAGTTTAACGGTTAATTGAGCTAGTGTTTTACACAAGTTGAGTTCCGATTTGCCGAAATTACTCGGCCCTAAGCATTGAAACGACAAATACATTTATCAATGATTTTCCGAGATATACCGATTTGTTCCGATTTCCAAACTTTCTGTACAGTTCCTATAAACTATGGCGGACGTGTTTACAAAATTCCTAAACACATATATCGTAAATAATGGCAGTGTTTTATTGGATTATTTATACTTATTATCAAATACTATCGGGTTTGTTTAATATAATTAACATGTTAAACAATATAGTTGCGTCACAGACACGGAAATAAATTTTGATGGGGTCGACATTTGACTGACGCTGATTTTCTTATTGTCTGTAATTTTTACCCGAAATAAATTTTGAGAAGTGCCCATAAAAGGACTGGTACATAATGTGTCACATTGAAAAATATCCCGATCTCTGCAATATATGTGAACCAATCGTTGATTGTACTTACTTGATTTTATTCGCAATCGTACTCAAACCGGATCGTTTTTTTTCTCGTTTCGCTCGTTTTGCAGTGCGGTCGGGAATAAAATATTTTAAAAAAAGACGATTTTCCGATTTTATTTTTTTTCCCATTTTCCAAAAATTAGGGTCGGCGGTTTTGTAAACCAAGAAATATAAAAGTCGTGGCCTTACAGTACTGTCACTTTGATATTTTTTGAAATTACATACTGTAAAACAGGGAAATTGTATTCTTTAAAAAGTTGCAGTTTTACAGGGATTAGAAATTGAACGTAAATATAATGCTAAAAATTGGTCATGGAAAATACGAGACATTCTTAAACAAACAGGTTTCACCGTTTTTGGCTATTCCCCGATTCTGTAAACAATTATCACTTTATACCGTTATTCAAAAACAGATTACGAGACCAGTATATTACTAACTGAGATGTCAAAGTGACGTCGTGCAACTCAATGATCCTATATAAGGAACTTAAAACAGTATTTGAAAGATCATCGTAATTTGATATTGTTGAAAACAAAAAACATAGGAACATTATTGCAAAATTACGCTTGTCCTCTCACAAATTATCCATAGAAACGAGCAGACACCAGCACATTGACAGAGATCAACGCAAATGTATATTATGTAACCTAAATGACATCGAGGATGAATTTCACTTTATTCTTAAATGTCCTTATTATAATGATGTTAGGAATACATTAATTACGAAATACTATGGAATCCGGCCAAATATGTTCAAGTTTATTAAACTACTTAATACTCCAAACAAAACTGTATTTAGAAAGCTAGCCATGTATAGTTTAAAATGCTTTAAAATAAGAGAAATTTTCATATATATGTAGTGTTAAATAGAAATACATTTTTACAACAAATAAGATCAGAATTATGTAATTATAAATATATTTGTAATTTTATATGCATAGCATTGTGGGACCACTGTGTATTAAACCCATCCATGTACCATTCTCACGAAATATGTTTATTTCGTGTTTATTTAGATTATTTGTTATTTAAAATGATGTGTGTATTTGTGTGTACTTCAACACATGCTGGTATTAATTTATATGTATGTTAATGACGATGAGCTTCGCATGCTTAAGTCAAAAATAAACTATTCTATTCTGTAAAACATCCGTATAACCTGCAGAACTCTCAATTGATGAACATACAAGTTTACTTTATAAATACATAGAATGTATAAAAATCTAAAACGAAAGGTCTTAAATAAGGTTTCTAAAAATAATAAAAATAACAATACCGCTACCAGCCTCTGAAGGCTGAAAATATAACAACATCGAAAATGTGTACGGGGATATACGCTTCTGCATCCACGCAGCACACATCAAACTGTTGTACAATTCAATATAAAGAAGTGAAAGGCGGTGACCCCAGCTTTATTCTTTTTTGTGTGTATGTTGTTTCGTATTGTACTGTTTCGTACTGTTTTGGCAATTGGTCACTTGCCTTAAATAAAGGACCAACTATGTTTTTATAATGAGAATGCAATACTGCTCTAGTAGCTAGAGTTTTACTTCTTTATATATGTAGTTCGCATTATACTAACCTATAATATATATAAATATATATATATGTATAGTTAGACCCTATCTTTATTCTTCTATGTGTGCACGTTGTGTATGGTTTAAACACTATGTATTTAGTTCATTGAAAGTACATATAAGCAATTCAATACAAACATACATATTATATTTTAACAATATGCTAGGCAAGTAGAATTGCAGTATTAACATAAAGGCTGTAAAATACAATTGGACAGAATTGAGAAGGAAGCTCGAGGCTTATACTATGTCTCTCTTCTGTCAGTTAGAAGCGCTGCTGTAATGGTGTAAACAACCAAACGTATAACGACTATGTAAAGACATGTCAAAATTACGAACAATACATTACAGTGATAGGTAAATGCATACCGTTTAGAAATGAAAAAATAATACAAGTTATTATACAAAAAGTATAACAGAGTAATGAAGATGGCATAAAAGCTAATAAAATGAGAGGAAAATGAACAGAAGTGAAAGAATAGAGTTTCAGAATAAGGGAAGTTGCGGTAAGAAAAAGAAGCAGTTGCGGGGACGAGGCATCGTTAGCAGAATATGGTTTGTTCCTGAGATAGAGTTGGGTTAGAATCTATGACTGTCTCGGATGTAAGACTGAACATGTTTGAATATTTATTAGTTTACTTCATATGATCCGTCTTTTACACCGAAAAGAAGTAGTTGCAAAGTTACGGGTTGGCAACTGGACAGATTGTTAAATAGGATAACTCTTTTATCTGTATAAATGGGGCAATTGAAGAAAAAATGATATGTATCTTCAATCGCACCGCTAAACAATATGGACTTTGTACACAGTTTTTTGGGTACAAATGTTCATTTAAACTGCTACAATGCATTCGTAAACGCGCATGTAGAACATTAGACGTCCGCTCCCCATCGTAGTAATGCTGGGGAGTTATTTTTCTTATCTTTACTAAGATTTGCTTTGAAAGCAGAGAGAGAAGGAGCCGTTCTTACCGATTCAGGTAGATTGTTCCATAAGTTTATAGTTGATGGTAGGAAAGATCGTGTAAACGGTTGTGATTTGCATTGAATACTGCGAATATTGTTAGAGTTACGAAGAGGATAAGCCGATCTTTCTTCCACGCTTGAGGGGATAAGTGTGCACAAGTATGGGGGTGATAGTGAATTATACATTTTATAGAAGTGGGTCAGTTTATGTTTTGTTCTATTTTTTAATGGTTCGAGAGCAGTTTCATTATATAGGTTTTGCTAAGATGCCAAACGTGTTCCCCCGCTGATTATCCTTGCTGCTTCCTGTTGAATCTTCTCAAGTTCTATTTCATCTTGTGTATTAATGTTATCCCAGACTATATCAGCGTATTCAAGAATTGGTCTAATAAAGGTTGTGTATATCGATAGAAGGGACTTTCTATCAAGCGTGAACTTAAACGTACGCATTAGATTGAGTCTTTGCCATGCTTTCTTCTAGATTGATTCAATATGGTCATGCCAGGAACATGTATCAGAAAAAGTTAAGCCTAGATGCTTGTTAGACGAAACATCAGTGATTTGGCAATCGTTGAGAAAAAGAGGGGGATGGATTGGGCGGTTGCTTTTTCTAGATATAACTAAGGATTCGGTTTTGAATGGATTTAAAGTAACCAACCACGCATCAGCCCAAGAATGAATTTGTGCAAGATCAGAATTAAGATGAATAGCCACATCAACAGGGTTGTCGAGGATGATATATAGCGTGGTGTCGTCTGCAAATAGGCGAATAGGCGAATTGGACAGTGAATATCTTGTACAATGCCATTTATATATATAAGAAAGAGGAGGGGCCCTAATATAGACCCTTGAGAGACACCAGCATTTATGGGTAATGGGTCAGATTGGCAGCCAGAGATTACAACACACTGGGTCCTCTCATGTAGGTAGTCTTTTAACCAAGATAGAATATTTCCCGAGATACCACTTAGTCGGATATTGTGGATAAGTCATTCATGCCATACTCTGTTAAAGGCCTTAGAAATGTCGCAAAAGACGGCTCGAACCTCGTTACCTTCGTCGAGGGCTTTACAAAAGGAGTGATATACAGATACTAATTGGTTGACAGTGGAATCTTTTGGAATTAAGCCTGATTGAAATTGGGTTAAAATTCAATAGCCCTTGAATGGCTAAAAATATATTTGTGGAGAATTCTCTCGAGACATTTACTTAAAACACTTAAAAGGGAAATCGGTCTATAATTTTCGACATCCTGAGGATCAGACTTTTTGTGAAGTGCACAAACAATTGCTTCTTTCCAGCTCCGTGGGACCCTACCATTACTAATTGAAAAATGAAAAATATGTTTTAGTGGACCTGCAATCTCAGATGCAATTTGCTTTAGGACTTGACTTTTTATTTGGTCTGGACCTGATGCCTTTCCCGTTTTTAAAACTTTTATGCAATCAAAGACATCTTGACGGGAAATAATGAGATCTTCAAAGACGAGGCAATCTGGCTCTTGGGATTGTAGATTGTGCATATGCGTACTGGGTGTAGTTAAAGTAGATTGAGATTGGAAGAATTAATTAAAAATATTCACTTTATCAAGGGGTGACTCATCTATGGTACCATTATGAATTAAGGGAGGCAACTCGTTATGTGAGATGTTTGTATTTGTAAATTTTTGTATAAATATTTTCCAGAAGTCAGATGATGAGTGTTGATTTTCAAGTAATTGTTTAGCGAGATTTCAAAGTGAACTTATTTCGCTGATCCGACAAGATTATTAACAATATTACGTTGTTTGCGAAAGATGTACCAGTGTCGGTCTAAATTGGTTGCCTGGGCTTTTTTGTATGCTCGTTTGCGGCGTCGAATTTCCTTGCAAATATTATTATGAAGCCATGGAGGGTCGGCTGTTTTTATTGTAACTATTTTGTGTGGGATTGTAGTTTCGCAGAAACTGATAAGTTGACGTGTGAAATTTGAAGTATATATGTAAATATTATTATCACAGCAACTGTTCCAATCGAAGTTCTGCACAAGTTGTCTTAGATTAGTGTAGTCCTCATCTTTATATCGCCATATTTTACGTTTAAAATTAGACCCAGCTGTTCTATTGAAGTTAATGACACAGTAGACTGGACAATGAACTCGAAGTTGTTGGTTAGGAAAGGTTTTCCAACGCAACTTTTCAGCACTTTCATAAAGATGTTATTATAAAAAGGTAAAGGATGAAATTCGAGGTTTCAGTAAAATGAGTAGGTTCTTTAAAAATCTGTGTGGGATTATACTGTAAGAGAAAGGAGTCCATTTTGATCCTGCACTGTGGTTTATTCATATCGAGATTAAAATCACCTGTGATAACATTGTGTTGAATACCGGTGTCAATGGCTAGTGAGATCGAATCGTTTATGCATTCTAGTAGATAAGGACAAGAGTTTGATGGTCTGTAGAAAGAGCCAAGTAAAAGACGCCTTCCCATGATACGTTGTTCGACCCATAGACATTTTAGATCGTCAATTTGTAGGTCAGGTCGCTCAATGGCAAAGAGATCAGATTGTATGTACTAGAATACATCCATTGGGATCGCTTCTTCTATCCTTGTAAGGAACACGAACTTGTATATAATGAGAATGCAATACTGCTCCAGCAGCTTGAGTTTCACTTTTATATACTGTATTACTTAACATAAGAGCTGCGGAATACAATTGACCGAATTTTGAAGAAAGCTCGAGGCTTAAGCTGTTTTCTCTATTATTTCTGCTAGAAAAGCTGCTGATATAGTGTAAGCAACAAATGGTATAACAGCAATGTATAGAAATGACAATATTACGAACAATAAAGGACGGTAATCGTTATTTGTATACCGTTTAGAAATGGAAAAATAATATACATTATAATATTGGTTTATTCGTTTATTAAATATATACAATAGACATACAATCCATGAATACATATTCTTATTAGATAATAACATTTATAAAGGCTGACATGTGATCAGTATTGAATTTCATAAGTTAGTAAATAAAGTATCAAATCATGAAAAGGTCTAAGGCACATGTTTTGGATTTCAGCATTTATAATCTAGTTCACAATTGATGCTATAACAATAACATAAAAAAACAAAGACGAATTTACAAAAGAGCGAGAAGTCAAGTTTGAGTAGTTAGTTATATACAATTAATCAAAATAATATTAATACAGGTTGTTCAACTAATTGCTTTATGTACATACATAGCCAAGTTTATGTTGGTACTTGTATTATCCGATTGCATTAATTGTATAATTTTTGGTCTTTTCAAGTCATATTTATTTATATACAATTTCCTAATATCATCATATTAGGAACATTGTAATAAAACAAATGATACTAATCCACAAAAACATTGCGCTGTTGACATTTTCTATCTTGAAAAGGTATAGCTTCAGGTCAATACCATCTGCCTGATTCGATCTCTTATCTATGGGATGAAACCCTTAATCTACAGAGAACATATCTAAACTTATGTATACTAACATATTTTAAGAAAGGTTGCAATTCAAATTTACAAAACTGCCAGTAACTTATTGCTCTTGAAGAATCATTGAGCTCTGGCATCCAATTTTGGATAAATGTATCATTTCATCTAGACTTTACCGAGGATAAAAGCACTTTTCAACACCAACATCTTGGTTTAGCCATGCATATTGCAGCCTAAGGTCTGCAACAGATTTCAAACATATTTTGCTCAATAATGTTTATTTGGTTTATTTATAAACAATCCCACAAATGTGTCAATAAATACACTTTACATACATGTACTTATGATCTTCTAACTGAATAATCTTCAATCAATACCGTATAACATAATTTCGCTCTTTTAGTTATCAAGCGTCTTCTTCCAAGTTCCCCATATACACTATTATTTTGTGTTTGGATAATCACGTTTTTTGCAAAAAAATAAGTTAATTCTTTAAATTGCCAATTGCATCAGGTAAGCCCTAGATTTCTGACCACTAATTTAAAATGGGTAAAACAAGCTGATCAAACAACACTAATTTTGTATTTATTGAAATTGTGTGATAATTTACTAAATATGAGTTAAGCTTAGAAAAAGCTTTTGAGGCTTGGACTGCAAGTATTTCAAAGGTTTGTGCAAATGATCCTCCTGAAGTGAATACAATTCCTAAGTATGTAAATGATGTGACCATTTCAAATGCTTGGTAATTGTTCACAAATTTAATATCATTCCGAAGTTGTTCCCCTAATTTTGAAAACCATAACCTTTGTTTTATTTGTGTTATCACATAATTTCCACTATTACAACATTCCTCTAACAAAGACACACATTTAAATACTTCTTCCTCAGTTTCTGCCATAATTGTCAGCTGCATATAATACAAATAATATACCACAGAAGTGAAGACATCACAAATACAGTTCGTGTTGACTTAATCATATGTCGGACAGTTGAATACGTGAATAAATGGAACACGTATGCACAGATAAGGAGATTCCCCGTTTAAGAAATTAATTTCATTGTGTGCAGACAACATTAGAGCAAGCATGTTAAGTTTGTTGATACTGCTGTTTTTTGGATTATATTTAGTAAATTTATCCAACGGTATTGATCTTTTGGGTAAGTTTTTTTATTTTAATTTCATGTATCTATACAGTGTTAACATTGCCGTTTGAAAAAAAATTGTATCAGTTTAAATCGAAATTATTATGATTCTTATTGCTAAGGTCAGATGTTTTGGTCCTGGTTAGCAACGATCGTGCATCTTGATCACGCAGATATTAGTGCAATGTAAATTGCAAATATGTAAGCATTACATATTACAATATATGTAACGTTTATTTAAATATCTGCTGTAGCTAAGTGGACATTGAATTGTTTCTCCAAACTTTAACCTGATTTCTAAGTTGAAAAACTTGTAGAAACAATATAATATTTTAAATGTATTTTTTTTATTTTCCAAAAAGTATATTTAACATTAGTGTTAATTAGTTTGTAATGCAATGTTATCCACAAGACAGTATTAACACTAAACATGTAAATGTAAATTGTCTCGGTAAAAAATGTTAAAATACAAGTGGTGTTATCTAAACAGATGGAATAAAATTTAACAACATATCATTCAAAAGCCACTATTCATTTTCGAACGATTTAAGATAACTAAAGATTTTACAGATTGTTATAGATGTCACACGTTGTGTCACAATTTTCAATGAACAACAGATGTTATCAGTAAAATTGGTAGAAAATCTAAACACAGCAAAAAATACACTATGAATACAAACTGTTTAATTATTCATATTAATTACACTGACCGAATGTTAGGCTCGCTTAAATGTAACTATTTTCTAAATTTGAAATTCCGTCTCCTGTATGCGTCAACTTGTCCAATCATACCAGTCTGAATAACGTTATGAAAATGATTCTTTCACAATCCATTCTCTATGTTTTGCCCCATACACACGGTAAAGTATATTAAAATGCCTGTATGTGTTGTACGCCCGCACCATTCTAAAGGTTAACGCCTGGAACAATTTGAAATTGATCCCGCCTGATTTCCGTGTGGAATTCACGTGTCCCCTTTAATCTGTCTCAATTGTTAGTTCAGGTAAGGTCGATTTGTTTAAGGACTTAAGAAATCTAGTATTGTTCTGTTGCTGAGTCATAATGGGATTTGATGCATCAGGGTGTACATGTTTCATTATATATACTTTTTTTAAAGAACCAATTTGAAAACAAAACTGTGTAATTATTTAAATCTTACATGAACTTCGAATGTATGTGAAAGAAAAGTCATCTTGAATCACTAATCATGACAATATTGAGATGTTGATGATAAATAATAATAAATTATATTTTGAAATATCAATAGAACCCTTACATTAGTTCAACATGCAAATTAACCAATTGATAGGGCTAAATGGTAGAAGAATCATATGATTTAACCTCATAACATGACATGTTTATATATACATTGTAAACAGGCATTGATTAAGGTAGCAGTGCACTACAATTAAAATAATGTTATAAAATTATTAATGCAATAATATTATAAAAAGTCACCTTGTAGTTACCTATATACGAAATTATAAGTTTGTATTAAACTTTTACACTGGACGATTGCACCACCAATATAAGTTTAAATGAATTGTTCGCATATGCATAATGTTATTATATATTCATTAAGTGTATGCTTATTGTGTTCTGATTAAATCAAATAGTGTGCTTACTCTGTTGTATTGTGCAAAAAAAAAAGATATAAAGCCTAATAGAAGTGTGTTGCACCCTGCTCATAATTAATTATTTTTTGCTTACCATCTGGATGGTCCAAACGACGATCTTACCTTAAGTGCCATGATGATCATATATTAAATACATGTTTATGACTAAAGGCCAATTGTTCGAGTTACCAATATCCTTACAGCGTACAGCCATGTTATTTAAATTATCTTACCCTAACTTAAATCACAAACGTATAGATGTTATCCGGGTACTTATGAGTAAAATATGTATTTGCTGATTATTTTGTTTCATTTTCATTATTTATAAATGTTTCAAACTTAGATGTGAGTTTGCAGGAATTATAAAACAAATCATTTCATCATAACATAACATAAAAACTGTCTTATAGCATTATTCAAAGACACCTTTTATGCAATATTGCGCAGTATTGATCGTAGTTATAGAAAATGTGTGTACAGTGTAAAGGGCGTAAAAGACACTTGGGTACATTGCCATGTTTACATTAACTGAATCATATCGGTAAATTAAACTTAAATATTTAGAAATATTTTCTATTTAATCTGTAATAAAACTATACAAGTTATGAAATAAACATTAAGTAAACCAGTGGAAACCATATAAATGGATAATTCGTGAACATGCTGCAGTAGAATTGTATTATTCGTATCCAAGCAGCCGGAGCTTTAACTAAAAACAAAACAACACAAACTAGAAATGGCGCGGCAGAGGCCGACGAGTATCCCCACGCCGCATGTTTGACCCAGGGGCGCCCCAGGGTTGGTAATGGGTCCATGCATAGTTGAGATTGACCGTATCGTCATAAGAGAAGTTCAGTATCAATAAGAAGTGAATCGGTGTAGAAATGTAGAAATTATAGTAAAATGCAATTTTGGGTGGGTGTGGCCTATTATGGGCGGGGCGCCCCAGGGTTGGTAATGGGGCCATACATAGCTGAGATTGACCGTATTGCCATTATAGATGTTCAGTATCAATTTGAAGTAAATCGGTGTAGAAATGAAGAAATTATAGTAAAAGGCAATTTTGGGTGGGGGTGGCCTATGTGGGCGGGGCGCCCCAGGGTTGGTAATAGCGCCATGCAGAGTTGAGATTGACTGTTTTGTAATAAAAGAGGTTCAGTATAAATTTGAAGTGAACCGGTGTAGAAATGAAGAAATTATAGCAAAAGGCTCTTTTGGGTGGGCGTGGCCTATGTGGGCGGGGCGCCCCAGGGTTGGTAATGGGGCCATGCATAGTGGAGATTAACTGTATTGTCATAAGAGAGGTTTAGTATCAATTTGAAGTGAATCGGTGTAGAAATAAAGAAATTATAGTAAAATGCAATTTTGGGTGGGCGTGGCCTATGTGGGCGTGGTCAATGTGGGCTGGGTTCCCTAGGGTTGGTAATTGGGCCATGCATAGCTGAGATTGACCGTCTTGTCATAAGAGAGGTTCAGTATCAGTTTGAAGGGAATCGATGTAGAAATGAAGAAATTATAGTAAAAGGCAATTTTGGGTGGGCGTGGTCTATGTGGCCGGAGCGCCCCAGGGCTGGTAATGGGGCCATGCATAGTTGAGATTGACCCTATTGTCATAAGAGAGGCTCAGTATCAATTTGTAGTAAATCGGTGCAGAAATGAAAAGTTAATGTAAAATAACATTTAAAAAAAATAGTGAAAATCTCTGACCCGGTCCCGCCCCAACCCCCATAACTTTTGACCCAGGGGTCAGATCAAAATTCCGTCACCTTCGCACATATGCTCATAGCTACCATGTATGTTAGTTTCAAGGTTCTAGTGCTAATGGTGAAGGAGGAGCAGGTGGCCAGGACGGACGGACAGACGGACGGACGGACGGACAGACGCACATCACCACAATACCCCCACTTTTTCTCCGGAAAAACGTGGTGATATTTAACAATTTCACGTATTGCGACTCTACTTGTTAATGTCGTTAAAGAGTCCCGCGTTTGTGTTTTGTAACCACTCTCATATATGAACATTTGCGAAATCTTTAAGGAATTATTTTAGACATCAGGGTGTGATATCATATCAGCTAATAACTATTTTAAGGGCACATTTTATTTTTAGACTAATATACCATTTTTAGTGTATAATCTGGCGATATAATTTGGAAAATTGTTGTATAAGAAGCCATGCGTGGATATTTTTTAAGTAAGTGCAATATTACGTTCATTTAAATCCTTAACTCAGGATCAAGCCTAAGAATATATAATGCCTTCATACTATATTATGACATTTTTTTCAGAAACATGTTAGTTATTTTTAAACTTTACATGTTTGTACACTAGATAAGAGATATTGCACATGGATTCATCGGCAAAACGTCTTTTGACATGAGGCATACATGTTAAGCTCTACAATATGTTTGGTGCTTAAGGACATTAATTTTAGCCCCATTTCGGACTCACATAACTTGCTGCGGTTACAATACAAGTAAAAGGCTAAGTCTTGATCGCACGATTACTACAAATACGTAAGCTACATTTTATATGCTTATGCAACTTATAGACATCATGTTCTTACTCTGACAACACTAATTTGATATAGCAGTGTTAATTTGTGTGTGACAAAGCTGTTGCTTGTTTGTTTTTAATTGCTAAAGTTTGATATTAATTTCGTGAACTGAGCTTTTTGGCGTTATTAATCCAGTACGCATTAAGTGAGTTCATTTTGTAAGAGATTGTGGTATAGATTCATGAGATAACGCTGTTAACATTTATATTAACTGCTCGTGTTATATATAGGATTCATTTAGGAGGAACATGTCGAGTATCCGTATACTGTTTTAAGCGGTACTATTTGAAGCAGTGTGTGTGAAATGGACTTAACTAGTGTTGTATGTTAAAGTATAATTCGCAACGACCAGACAGATCTGATATTTTTTATATTTTATATTACATAAGTGGTGGTGTTTGTCACGTAAAGTTATTTTGATTGATGCTTTTCAATTAAAGATCATATTCTTATTGAGTATGCCAAACCTAAATTGTATTGAATATTGATAAATAAACTAAGACATTTAAGATTAAAATTCTTTGTTGTCGTTTTCTTCTTAATAAACATCACGGGGAATGGTAAACGGTGTTTATACATTAATATCGCTAATACATAAATATGCTAGTGTTCAGTTTGAAAGTAAACACAAGCAACGTATCGGTACAACGTTGTAAAATACCTTAATGTAAGCAGTTGTTACGATTGTGTTTAATTGATACATTAATAAATCTGAATAGCGTCTAGTTCAAAGCGATATTATGCGCATCACACAATATATGCTAAGTTTATAGGTGTCTGTCGCAACCGTTGTTTATTTTTAGTGTTTTAACTTCATATACACTTATATTTGTTAATGCAGCATCAACATACTAAAACACGATCACGGAAAGAGCACAATAATGCATTTGAATATCAAAGTGTAAAGTGAAATATGTGCTTTTATACGGGTAGATGAAGAAATGTAGATCATAGTTAACAAAACAAATTTTCTCTAATACGTTTCATATCGTATGGTCGATAGCTTGGTATCGTAATATATGGATAAAACTGAACAATTGTTAGTGATTCAAGTGCGATTAAACCATGATGTATATATTATGCAACTCGACTACCACAAGAACTTTTACAATACGTACGACTATCACAATACCAAATTTAACTAACGCGACTACTAATTTACTTTCTACAACTAACGCGAAGACTACAAGACCTCCTACAACTTACGCGACTACCACTTTACCTGCTACAACTAACGCGACAATCACTAGATCTGATACAACTAACGTGACAACCACTAGACATCCTACAGCTGAAGCGAATACCACTACAAATGTCTTAATTAATGTCTGGCAGAAGTAACATGGAGCTTTTTTTTTAAAGCAACTGCTCTTCAATTGGTAAATATATTATCTTAATAATAGTAATTACTATTCATAAATGGTCCTAATTATCGTATGTTTATTACGGCGAATCCTTTTAACAAACGCATGAAAATGACAAATCTTTGTTGCCGAATGTGGAGCTCCAATGTCGATCCAAATTAATATTTTAAGTGGCGGAATTATTTTGTCAATAATAAACTTAAAACGAACCTTTGACAAGCATTTGGCTGACATATACACAAGGGGTATTTGTGTCATTTACACAGCTTTTGTCTTGACACGGCTCTTTTCTTCATTTTGGATTTTTATTTAACTACTAGATAATTAAACATACCCAGGAGGGCTTAGGTAGATTGCGCGGTACATTCAAAAGAGTCGTTTTAACGCGCAGTTTAGGCAAAAAAGGCAAAACGTTCTGCGAAAACTTGGTTTAAGGAAAAACATGTAATCCCATCCGTGGTAGTTGTAAGAAATAAAACATAAACATATAAAATATAATAAACAAGCGCACTTAAGTGTAAATGATGTATTTAAATTACTTTAATTAAAATTAGTATATTTACCTTGCAAATGTCTTCCATTTAAGTCCCATGCTGTTATAGGAAGCGGTACAACATGACAAACATAATTATGCCGTACCATTTGGGTTAAAAGTACAAATACGCCAACTGCTAAAATAGATATCACCGCGGTAATAAAATTGTCACCGCTATGATATTTACTTTGTCACTGCGGTAACAATTCTGTCACATCGGTGACAAATTATGACTGTTGGTATATTTTTATGCCTGCTGTGACGTTTATTTGTTTTGGACAGTTTTCAACCAATCATTTTACCCGTAACAAACCGACTCTCATATATCAAAATCATGTTAACCTTTATTTTGTTATCGAGTGTGGTCTACACATGTATTACTCATACATGGATCTTTAAAACAAAAATCAAAATAATAAATACATACTTGATAAGTTAAGTTGATATAGATTTATTCTTTGTAAACCAGCAACTTTTTTAAGAGTTTTATAGAGATCGCCAGCTTTTTGTCACACTTATTGCTTTGAGTAAATAAATGGTTAGTAATTCGCACATGTTATTTGCCAAATTATACTTATTGGCATCATCTGTTTTATCGCAATTTGATCATAGGGAATCCATTGTTAAAGACTTGTGCTATTAATCCGTTATCGCTTGTTTAACGGTCCACTGCCTTCACGCTATATCCGGTTTTTTGACACTTATCCGGTTGTAAAAACACGCACAGACGTTGAGGCAACGGAAAAGGTTTCTGAAATTGTCACCTAGATTATTAATTCTTAACGAAATTATAATAATATAAACATAAAGTGACAATTCTTAAATTACAACGCATAAATCTTCAATTAAAATATTCGCCGATTCGCCGTTTTGCAAGACGTTATTTCATTGGTCAGTTTGATTCAGCTCTTATCATACTCTTTGGGTCAGACAAAGTATCACCGCAGATACAAATATATCACCGCAGTGATAAATTTATAACCGCAGTGACAAAATTGTCACCGCAGGAAAAATAACAGTGAAAATTATTAATATATTTTTTAAGAAATGACGTCATTATTCCAGCGAAATGCTCTTGTTAAACTATTTTACAATGTAAATAAACGGTAAAAAAAGCATAAACTAAAAAGAAAATTTGATTTATTCGGTGAAATGTCGATTTAATTCACTCGTGATCATAGAAAAAGTATATTAATTTCTATAATCACTCCATATTCCACCAAATCTAAAAAATATCCTCTATATATGGATATGAAATTGATATACCACGAATCCACTTACATATAAATGGAACCAGGGTTGTCTTATCCCTTTTTCTAACGATAATTTTGTCCAGCGATTTAACTTTTCGAGTAAACTGAACGACAATTGGCAAACACCCGTTCTCGTGACAAAACTCATCCACTGTGTAGATTAATTATTAATATGTTGTTTGTATCTCACACGTGTTATGCATAGTTTTTTATCAACGGCAATACAATAATTCATTTTAACTGTATGATGTCCATCGTTAATTCGATTGATATTTGTTATTGCTACTGAGTCACAATTTCTTTGCTATATTGTCTGCCATCTTGTTAAAATGATGTAAGTAACAGGTGCACATAGCAACGTAAAACCGCCTTATTCGCGATTCACATTTTGTTTAATAAGCATAATGTACAATACTTGTGTCAATAATTTCTTATCTTAAAGACCATAACGATAAAGATACAGCTTGTTTTATTTGAAATTAAATAACGCGTAAAAAAAGATGTTTTTATATAACTGTAGTATGATGTAATGCACAATTGGCGCTAGGATTTGACTAGGCTTTCATCATAAGTCTCCTAAATAACTGTCCCCGATTTTATCGCGGTGGAGTACACTTTACAGATCGACTAGTATGCTTGGTATAACCGAGCTATTGAAATCATCGACCGACATTGACATTGGATTATTCACGCATGACTAATTCACCACGCGCGCATCTTCGCTGCCTTGGGGCCAAACCTTGATACTATTCGACTTTGAAGTTTGGTCAAGGGGCAATTAAGATGTTATCAGTAAGGGCCTTTGAAAAGGGCAAAGTGACACGATATAGCAGTTCCTCAAAAGAAATCAACATGTTCCATTGAATAGAATATCTTGTTAAAACAAATATGGCACATTATCCAGATTATAAAGAGAAAATGCCGTATGCCATATAATGTAGTCATCTAAACCAAGTTAACTATGTCCGATCAATATTTTCGTCCGCGACGTTTTGTATATTTCTGCTGTAGTTGAGTTTACATTTTCAGCTCACGTTTCTTATGTTCAATATTGCTATTTTTAGACTGCGGCACTCCACTACCTGATCCAAATCGCCGCGATGATACTTCTAACGGCACAGTTTATTTGTCAACGGTAACATTTTCATGTAACGATGGCTACGAGCTGGTTGGAGAAAACATATCAGTCTGTACGGCATTGTCTAAATGGCGACCAGAAGTTCCTCATTGCAAAATAAAAGGTGACAGTGTACATTTAAAACGCTCAACTATGTATTATTGACACTCCATATACAGAAAGCAAATGCAATGATTCAGGAAATATGTTTCTATTCACCATTTTTATTTGACGAAAAAACGATTTGACTTTTTATTGGATAGAAATAAATCATCCTGAATTGATCTAACAAATAATATTGTAATCGTAATTTGTGACGCTGAACTAATGCTTGGGGCCTCGACAAAGATTGCCTAATTTGTTTTGAAGCACATTTATTATGGTCCTTGTCTTCATCAAAGGAAGTGATAACACGTTTAATTTATGTTCTGGACAAGGTAACACCACAATATTCATTGTATAACTGAGTGATTTGCTTATGACAGGTAATAGACTCATAACACATAGGGACCTAACTTAATGTGTAATACACACACACACACAAATCCATAAAAGCATAAATTGTAATCACCACATTGATCAATTATTCAACTAAGACTATTATAGGTGTGTATCGCGTTATGGGTACTAAAATGGTTAATTTAGCCCTTACTATATATTATACGTTTTAGTGCAAAACACGATTTATCAAGTAACATCGCTTTTTCAAATGAACATCAATTGCTAGAAGTCTTTTGATATTGTATACTTTCTTATGAGATTGCAAATAAGACACGTCTCTTTATTTTCTTATATTTTACTTTTGTTTCAACAGACTGTAGACCTCCTCCTGATTTAGCATACGGCATATGCATTACTACCAACAATACGTTCCAATCTATTGGACTGTGTTCCTGTACCACTGGATACCATTTTACTGGACGAAATAACAGCATCGAATGTCTCGCTAACGGATCATGGAGTGGCCCCGAAGGCAGCTGCACTATAAACAGTAATCAGATTATACTTTAACCGTTCCATAACAAAACCTGTATACGTGACATAATTATGGGCATAAAGAAAATCCGTCATTGGCGTAATCCATCCAATGCTTTTATACACCTTCACTGTTTGGCCATGATTTATGAGCCTTGTAAAAAATATTTTGGTCCAGATTTCAAACTCGGCATTAAGAACTATTATAACATTTTGTTTGAATTTTTCTTATTTTAAGAATTTCGATGTCCGATACGAAGTTTGATCAAATTCATAAATATTGGTCGATAAGTTATTTTTTTTTTTTCGTAGGTTGTCTAGACATTGCCAATGGTACAAATTGGCCAGCCATCGGGCCACACATACAACACATCAAGTATATAAATCCCCTAAACTACTCGCGAGCGGTTGTGCTTTGTGATACAGGTTATGGAGGTTTTGTTCTCTCCAGGAACACATATTATCTTATGTTTGGAATGGATTGCATAGATGGGTCATGGATTTTTGCTTCACCTTGTAGGAAAGTTGGTATGTGTTCATAAATATTTGTTAAACAAATTATGGCATTAAGACCTTATATAAATGCATAATGTCTCGGTCATATTATTATTTTACCACGTTTGATAACGACCAAAACTATTATATTAAACTTTTAATTAAGTACAACAAGTTGTCCACACATATAAATATATGCTGTATAAAGATACAAAACGTATATCTTAATTATATGTGCACATAGTTATGAAAGTGTTTTAGACTTCATGCCATTATAATTAAGTATTATTGATATGCGGCTGCTGGTGTATGTTTTGATGAGCATAAACAACATTAACAGATTGTCCAGACGTTTCAAAAAATGATACCTGGGGAACAATCGGGCAAAATATACAGCGCATCGAATATTTGCCAAGTACTTCGTCCAGCGTGAACGCATATTGCCAGAATGGATATGAAGCATTTTCTCAAAATGGGTCCTATGATCATTTTTCGGTTAAATGCAATCGAGGTGTTTGGGTTGCTGACAAAGCGGTAGGCGCGTGTCAAAAAAAAGGTACCGAACCAAAATACTTTATCAGTTATTTAAGTTCATGTACAAATTTGATTATTTGATTTGAGCTAACAAGTTGAACTCACCCATTAAATAACCCATGTGAAGTGAAACATGTGCATTTATACGAGTAGATTAAGAAATATAGATACTATAAAACAAAACAATTTTTCGTCTAACACGTTTGAAAATCGTAAGGTCGATAGCATGGTGTTGCAATATATGGTAATAACTAAACAATTGTTAGTGATTCAAGTGATTTAGCACTCTACTGTATACGTCATCCCACTCAACTACCACAAGACCTTTTACAAAACATACGACTATCACAATACAAAAATCAACTTACGCGACTACAAATTACCTTTCTACAACTAACACGACGACCAATTGACCTTATACAACTAATGCGACTACCACTAGATATGCTTCAAGTCAGCCGACTACCACTTGACTTTCTGCAACACACGCAATGACCATTAGATCTCCTACAGTAAAAGCGACTACCACTAAACCTGCTACAAATAACGCGACTACCACTAGACTTTCTACAACTATCGCGACAACCACTAGACCTCCTTCAGCTAAAGCGACTGCCACTAGACCTGCGGCAACTAACGCGACTACCAATAGACTTTCTACAACTAACGCGATTATCACTTTAAAAATTAAAATTTTCGAACCCACATTTTTTTAGTTCCCACTCATTCCATCCCGCGAAACCCTTAAGGTGTCGCAACTCTAGTAATAATCAAGAATAAACTTGCCGTGAATATATGACTATACTTTGGTAGGCATTTACAAAAGTGGTATTTGTATCATTTACACAGCGTGTTTATATAAATGTGTTTTGGGCACACCTGAATCTCCGAAGACTATGCTGATGCGCTCGGTTTGTCACTTCTATGAGCATCGCCTGCTGTGGCAAAGCAAGCAGATGCAAGAGTGGCAGTCCTTGTTTCACAATACGCACGCACAGGGGCTTGCTGTCGGGGGAATGGCGGAGCGTGCTTTTTGAATCTGCTTGCCTCGGCAGCCTCGATTCATCCAGTCTTCCAGGTGTCTGTTGCGATGCCGCATGATTTGAAGTCCCTCTTTCAGGAATCCTTGTACCCGAGAACTGGACGATCCACGGGTCGCGTGCCAGTTGCAAGCAGATGAACATGACGTTCTTCGGTAGGCGTCCATCCTACATTCGGCGCACGTGACCAAGCTTGCGGCGGCGGCATTTAATGGCATACATGCTTGGTATCCCAGCATGTTTTAGTATGTCAATGTGCGGGATGCGAGCCTGTCTCTTTATCTCCATAATTCGCTTTAGGCACTGCATGTGAAAGGTGTTTAGGCGGCGTTCACGGCGCATGAGGGTCGTCCAGGTTTCGCTACCATGCAGAAGGGTACTGAGGACAGAAGCATGGTATTCCCTCGTCTTGGTCTTTTCTTTTAGATGCTTATTTTCCCAGACTCTATTTGCATATCTCGACATGGTAGCTAATGCCTTTCCGATGCCATTGCTAAGCTCGGTATAAAAGGACAGGTTTCCGCTGATGGTGGACCCAAGTTAGGCGAAGTCGTCTTCCACCTCGAGGGTATAGTCTCCGATATGGATGCATGGTACGTTGGCTATGATTTTCGTCTTTGTTTACGCTGAAAGTAAGCCCACCGTCTGTACTTGCGTTAGCAAAATGGTCTATCAGTTTCTGCAGGACCTCATCTGTAGGCATGGCAAGGGCAGCATTGTCCACAAAAAGCATCTCTCTGACGAGGACTTCTGTCAATTTTGTTCTGGCCCGTAAGCGAGTGAGATTGAACAGTTTCCCATCAGCCTGTTAAGAATTTAGATGCCATCAGTTGACGAGTCAAATGCATACTTCAGCAGCAATAAGAAGAAAATGGCGAACAAGGTAGGTGCGAGCATGCAACCGTGCTAAACACCGCTACTGATGGGGAATGGCTCGGAGGATGACCCATCGATAACCACAGCACCATGCCACCTTCAAAGTTGAGAGCGTCTTCTCGCACGGATACATTTTGTCGTTGCAAAGAGCTGCGAGCATGGTTGAAAAGATGGGTTCCAGTTCTTGGATATTGGCGTTGAACCAGTAAGGATTCTGACCCCCCTCTCTTTCCAAATGCGGCAAGGGTGGTAATGTAAACGATGTAACGAATGGACTTCCATTTTCCCATAGCATCCCGCTCCGATATGTTTTTGAGAGCTTTCTTAAGGCTGGTAAGCTCCAGCAATCTCTGACCAGTGGCGTTCATCTTCCCAGTGCCATAGTGTCCATCTCAAGACGGCCATAACTGATGGCCTATCCAAACTGTGGCATTGAAGTCACCGAGTAGCAGGATGGGCTCAACCTTGGGAACTCCGCGAAGCAGACTGTCTAGCTGATCGTAAAAGGTGTCTTTGTCTTTATCGAAAGCGTACAGAGTCGATGCATAGACGCTGAAGATTGGAACACAAAGAACATTCAAAAAGAGTAACAGTTTCACCGTGTATCATGGCCCAGTGTCTCTGGTAAGAACTGTGATTTTGCTAATGTAAAATAAATAGAATACTGTTTGAACTGACCTCAATTTAATTTCATTTTACTATTCAATATACTATGTCATTATAAATGATGTATAGGACTTGTCAAATTATTTTTTTATCAAATATGAGTACTGTTCAAATTGTGTTCGATCAATCAAACTTTTAAAATGTGTGCTGTTGGTTTTTACACTTTTCTTGTAAAACGTTTTTTCATAACTTTGATAAACGAGAATACATTCAGCTAATAATTTTATAAAATTTCTTAATATTTTTACTGCTGTCTTTACTTCTTCAAGTGCAATTATCTTGTAAAAATATAAGCAAATTTACAACTACATAACTACCAACAAAATATGACGGAAATACACTACGTCTAGCGCGATTTATGCCATCCACCACACTCCCATCGTGGACAATTTTTCGTGAACGTGGAAAATCACCGCGATTTGAAGGTGTTTCCATCATGATAGATCGCGTCGACAGTGGCTGAACACCGCAGGCGTTATCGGGAAATCGCTCTCACGGTGGACCACGGCCTCGGTGGTTCGCGGTGAACTAGAGGTAAATGTGAATGTACATGTATATTTAGATATTGCAGACCGTATAATTTTTGCAAAGTTCTATAATGTTTTGTTACATTTGTATGTACATATGTGTACATTGTTATTTGATTGTTAACAATCGTCATTATTTTTTATTTTTTACCCTCGTTCCAGAATCATTTGACATGTCTTACATTGAGCGTGATGTACTTTATGTTTTGATTCTACAGTTTCTGCGTGAAGATTTACTTGTTGTTTATTTAAAGAACTGTTTGTTTTTGTTAACATTTCCGACAGAAGTGAGAAGATGCTTTCAAAGACCATCTGTTTGTTATGTGTAAATGGATGTAAACAACAAATTCTCCATTTTATTCAATATAGTAAATTCATGTCTACATCAAATTCTCCATTTTATTCGATATAGTAAATGGGTATAGACATCACATTATTCATCATTATTTCGTAAGAAAACAAGCGTTTTATTGGTATTGTCATACGGCACATGTACAATAAATAGACATAAATATACATGTATAACAAAATTATATTTATAACATAATCAGTATTTAAATGCATGTTTATACTATTAATAATAAAAAACTCGTCCGCGTTGTTACTTTGTTCATTATTTTCCGAAAACTATATTCTTGGTCGTATCTGAAATAAAAAAGTAAAACAGTTTTAAACAAGCTAAATGAAAAATTATGACTCGTTAAATTGACCGCGATTTCCTAACAGCACTTCTTATCGATACTTTATAAATTTGATATACATTGTATTTGCTCAATGCAAAACATTATTGTAACACAATAAGTAAATCAATATTTACCATAATATTACGATTTCTTTTTTACGTTATTTTACATACAGTGTATGTTTCAACATGAACTTGTTATTCAGCAAAGAACAGGTATACAAAAAGTTACTCGCCAACATGACAACTGATCTTTTCGCATGACTATGATATTAAAATATCGCGGAATTTAATGCTTACTGCGGATGTCTTGAATTTGTACATGTACATTTATTCGATCCAATACATGTAACAAAAGAAACAGGAAATCACAAAAATAGTCTGATATCAAATAACATGCACAGGTAACATGTCTGTATGTAATTGTTGGCGAGCTATATATGTACGAGCATGGTTTTCGAAAGGTTAACAAAAACAAATATTTAATTAAGATCAACAAGGGAAACTTCATGCAGAAACAATTGAAACAAAACCTGAAGCATGAAACGCAAACTATACTCACGCTCGATGTAAGACATGTCAATGATTATGTAAAGAGGACAAACACGAGAGAAAAGTGTTGAACATTTGGTGATTTTATTATGAAGTGCATGTAATACATGTACATGTAAGGTTTAAAAAACAACAGTATACGATCTGCAATGTGAATGAACATGTACATTTCGATATTGCAGACCGTACATTTGTATAAGGTTGTTGTTGCACGTGTATTTCACCGCGAACCACCTAGACCGTGGTGGTCCACTGCGATCGCGGTGGTCCACCGTTAGATCAATTCCCCGATAACGCCAAAACTAACACCGCAATTTGCCACGTCGTGTTTAACGGTGTATCGCGGTGAGATAGTAATTGTCCACTCTGGGCTTAATCACGGTGATAAGTGGTGGATGGCAGAAATCGCGCTAGACGTAGTGTAATTTATATTGTCCCGAACATTATCAGATTTAACGACAATCAACAACACTGTAACTATACCTCTGTGAACCAGTGATTCCATTTAGGTTAACAGATACACGGTCAAAACTATCTACTAGCAAAAAGTCGAGGAATAACAATTAAAAAAACGTGCGATTTACAAACTACTACCTTTTATACCGTAATTATGATAAGGTCAAGGTTATTTATATAACCTTTTGACCCCTACAATGTAATACACTGCATCTACAAGAAGTTATCGTGGTAAATTTCTTAATCTAAATACAATAGCAAGCTGTAATATATAGACTATGTACATATACATCACTCGAAGCAACTTTATTTCACCCAAATCATTTTAAAATTGTTCAACAATGACAACGACATGTATCAACTGATAAACAAGTCTGAAATAGATAATTAATCTCTCCTTGTATAAACAAGACATATGCCATCATTATTTCTAATTAACTTAGAAATTTACGGACAATCAAATAATCACATTATATACACCATTTCTTATATACACTATTTGTCGAACTAAGGAAAGCTCTTACCTTCAGCTTAAATGTTCTGGCAATAGTGAAAAATGTTTCCTTTAGCCTAACTTTTCTTGAACAATTGAAAAATATTTTCTTTGGCCTAAGTTTTCTCCATGTTCTGGTAATATAAGGACTTTCTTCCCTTGCATCATCATCAACTTCCTGTGCATCCGATTCTAAAATCTCCATAGAATCATCAGGATGTACCTCCTCCTCATTTTCAAAATAACTTAAATCCATATCATGGGGTGAATTTGGAAAAAGACATGGTTTTAATTGATTTACATGGACCACCCGTATTTTCTTGAAATGGACATATTGGATCTTATAGGTGAAATTAGTTATCTTTCTCAATATTTGATATTGCCCTACCTACCCTAAATCTAATTTTACGTTTGTATTTGGTGGATACCAGCGCCATACCATGTCATTTTCCTTAAAGGTTCTGGGTTTTAAACCCCTGGAATATGCTTTGTTTCGTCTTTCAGCAGCCTTTGCATAGGCACTTTTCATTGCATTTTGGAGCCATTCCACAAACTATGAAGGACAAGTAAAGTTGCTGCGATTTTCTCTTGTACTACACATAATGTCAGTAGGCAAAATTAATTCTCTACCGGACATAAGTAAATTTGGTGAACATTTAGTGCTCTCATGAACAGATGAGCGATAAGCCAACATTATGAAAGGTAAATTGTCATCCCAGTCATTTCTAGTTTAAATCACAAAAATTGCCAGAAGGGATTGAATTGTTCTATTACATCCCTGTACCATTCCATCTATTTGTGATTGTATGGAACTGTTCTGTGTTTTTCAATGCCCAGTAATTTACAAGTATGTGCAAATAGATAAGACTCAAACTCTGGACCTGGATCTGTATGTATGATAGAAGGAACTCCGAATATACATACGAAATGTGTAACTAGCCTGTAAGCTACTGTAATGGCTGTATGATCAGTCAATAGACATTTGTTTGTGTATTTCGTGAAATATTCACTGACTACCATAATATATGTCATACCATTGGTTGTTGTAGGTAAGGGACCCATTATGTCTATGGCTATCCTATCTAATGGTTGTAAAGACATTTCCTGTTTTAAATGATGTCTACCCATACCAGGCCTATGTTTACGCCTTTCACAAGTTTCACACTCAGCAACCAAGCGTCTTATGTCAGCATTCAAATTTGGCCAATAAAATCTCTGTCTGATAGGAGAAATTATTATATCCCTAACCCAATGTTCTACAGTTCAGTTTGTGTGCAAAAATCGAAAATCTCAGACTTCTGCGGCCAGATCAAACGTTCGTTATCACAGTGTACTCTATACAAAACATTGCATTTGAACTGTAAGCTATCCACAAACTCCACAAAGTTCTAACATTTTGAGATAATCTAACAATGAAAAAATCAACAAGGTTTAAGGTAAAATCTTTTCTTTAAGTCAATGACAATAGTTATGTCAGAATCTTGACTCTGAAGATTGGATAGTTCCTCTAATGACCAGTTTGGTAACCAATTAGACTGGTTTTGTTCTTCGGGGTCCGAATTATCAACATGACCTATGTGTCCAACAAACATTTTCTGTGCAGAAACTGTGTCAGTAAAAGTAGTGCCTTTGGCACAGTCAACATCACATGTTGCATGACAGTCTGGACAGGTATCTCTTTTACATTTGTTGGGAATGCGCGTCATACCATCTGCATTTCGATGCAAATACTTTTTCCTATATTGAACTTCAAAATCATAGGTATCACGTACTGTGAGCCAACGTGCCAACAAGCCTTCCGGTTCCTTGAAATGTTTTAACCATGTTAAAGATGCATGGTCGGTTCTTACAAGAAATTTGCGACTCCACAAATAATGTCGAAAATATTTAAAAAAATGTTACCACAGCTAACAACTCTTTTAGTGTAGTACAATATTTTTGTTGTGATTTGTTCCACGACCTTTTTGCATAAGCAATAACCCTTTCTTCCCCATTTTGAATCTGAGAAAAAAACTGCACCCATGCCAGTTTGACAAAGATCCGTGTCTAGTACAAATGTTCATGTAGTATCAGGTAAATCTAATACAAGGGAAGAAATCAACAATGCTTTCAGGTCTTCAAAGCGGTTTGACAAGCATCTGACAAGACAAATTTTCTTCGTTTTTGAGTGAACTCGGTTATTGGAGCAGCTAACTTAGCGAAATCAGGAAAGAACTTGCGATAGTAACAGAGAAGTCCAAAAAAGCTTTTAACTTCGGTTTTGTTTTGTGGAATCGACCAAGATTAAACAGCTTGAATTGTGGATGGATAACATAAGATCCCTTTTTCAGAAACAATATGACCAAGGTATTCTACTTTCTATTGAAACAATTGTTTTGGTTTCAGTTTCAGATTTGCAGAACGAAATCTGCTAAAAACTTCGCAAAGATTTTAAAATGTTTTTTCAAATGTTTTGTAAAAGACAATACTATCATCCTAATAGCACATACATTGTTTCCGTTGCATGCCTCGCAACACCAATTGGATTAATCTTTCGAAGCTAGAAGGCCCGTTACAAAGTCCAAATGGCATGACCTTGAAGTGTTACAGTCCGCAGTGTGAAATGAATGCGGTCAAGTGCTTATGCTTATCAGATATTATGACTTGCCATTACCCACTTGTCAAATCTAAAGTACAAAAAGATTTTGCTCCTGAAAGCGCTTCAAGTGCCTCGCTGATTTTTGGAAGAGGATATGCATCCTTTTTTGTAAGAGAATTTAATTTTCTGTAATCTATGCAAAAACGTATAGAGTTATCCTTCGTTTTGACTAAAACGATTAGGGAAGCCCATGCGCTATGACAAGATTCTATGATATCTTGATCAAGCATTTTCTGGATTCCTGTTTCTACAATATGTCTCTGAGCAATAGGTACCAGCCGAGGTGAAATTTGTATTGGTCTCGCGTCTCCTACATCAATGGATGTTCAGCCAGGTATGTTTGTGTGACCTTTCCGGTGTCAGCAGTGAAAATATCACTATATTCGCATAAAAGTGATTTAAATTGAATTTGTTCGTGATGATTCAATGTTTCAAAGGACTCTGCTAGCGATGGTTATCAATGATCTGGTATTTCATTCTGGTTCTGGGAGTCATTCTCAGCATTTACTTCGGTGACAGAACAGACAGGTCGAAGAGAAGCAACCGTTAGGTTTTTCTCTATTTTAACATTTTCGCTTGTAAGATTTACAAATGTTATGGGCATTTTGCTTTGATTTGAGTCTATTACTGCTTTTGCCATCAGTGAACCTCTTTTCTGAACAAGTTTTTAAGGCTTTACTATTCCTTGATTTTCTATAAATTAACCATCAACATTTGCTTCAAATGTCAATTCAGATTCTGATGGTATTGAAGTGGCATCGTTCAGTCTTATCCTTGCAACTTTGTTATGTTCATATCTCAGCCTTATTTTATGTTTTCCTATTTGCATTACAGCTTTTCCAAATTTCAAACTAACATCAAAATCTTCTAGGAAATCCTCACCAAGAATTGCACAAATCTCATCCGATTAAGCCACAAAGACCTCATACGAAAACAACTCATTGTCTATTTCAAAAATCAATTTTTGTCTTCCATATAATCTCTATACTACAACCATTCGCTGCTGTGAAGGTATGATTTACCCTTTGAAGCAAATCCAAAGTGACACCTAACTTTGTAGCTACAGTAACAGAAAGGATACTAAAAACTGATCCGCTGTCAATCGGAGCTTGAAAAGTATAACCATTTGATGATATTTTGGCAAATAAACGAGATCGCTTTCTGATTGAATTCAAGACAATGTTTTGCTGCCCATGGCTCTCAGAAGTCTCAGTGACTGAAATTTCGGGCACAACTTCAGTCGTATCTAGCTTTCCGACATATTCTTCGGACAAGATAACGTAATATGACCTCTCTCATGACACTTGAAAGATTCGACATTCTTTGGCATTTCTCGACTATTCGACCTGCTCCAACTGCGATTGATAGAATGACCCAGATATTTTATCAACTCCGCTATCTAATTGAGGGTAACATCACTAGATTTGGTTTCTTTGATTGTGTGACGCTCTAGCCTAGGAATACATCATCAAATATGTTTTTTTTTAGAATACTCTCTGTATGTATGATAGAAGGATGCTCAAATGCCTCAAATTCGATGGCCAATGCAATTGCTGTATCTATCGTAATAGGGTGTCTGTATTGAACCTGACCACGGACCTCGGGTCGATTCAGACCGTTTATGAACTGATCAATAATATATATATCTCTAGTGTCTGAGTGAACTGTTGGATAGGCCTCTAAACAAAGGTTTTGCAAATCATATCCAAAATCTGCAGCAGACTCAGTTTTCTTTTGACCTCTGTTTCGAAACTCGTACCTATATGCTGTTTCCCTTTTTTCTGGACTAAACCTACGACCCAACACATCAAGCAAATAGTTGTAATTGTTCATTTGAGAAGGTTGTTAATCGCTTAACAATTTCTGAGCATTTCCTTCAGACTCATGATTAACTGATGTGCCTTTTCTAAGTTATCTCTACCATTCCATTGTGCAAGATTCTCAAAATGCACAATATAATCACGCCAATCTGTACTTTGACCATCAAACTTTTCTGGTTCTTTAGTCTTTTGCAATGATCGATTTATGTGAGACTGTGTCTGATTATGCCATGTATCTTGCCTTTGGTAAATCAGTCGATTTTGAGCCATATTGGGGGTAAAGGGACCGTCAAAAGCGATTGATGAAAAACAAAACAGTTCTAAAATATCGTATTTTTTACAATTATTAGTGTAAATTGATTAAAATATCACGACTGGTATATTACATTACTTGAAAAAAGTTTTTTTTCAGTATATTCGATAATACAATTTCGCGATGTGAAATCGAACGTACATCGCGAAAATGGGTTACATAACGCTAAACACACTATAAATAACGCTAGTAGATCGATCATTTTATATATAAAATATATTCAATTCACTACGCATGCATAATTTGCATTCCTGGGTTTATCACGTGACAATGATGATACTTGCGTTATTTATAGTTAACTGGTAGTTACCTGGTGCCTGTACCCAGTAAAATTTATTACCGAATATACTGAAAATATGAAAAATTAACAACTTTTTTTAAGTAATTTAATATACCAGTCGTGATATTTTAATCAATATAAACTGATGATTGTAAAAAATACGGTATTGTAGAACTTTTCTGTTTTCGTCAATCGCGGTTAACGGTCTCTTTTAATTAGGTATGCAAGAGGTTAATCGGTTAACCTACAGAAACGACCAGTTAACCGGTTACATTTTCGGAAAAGGTTAACCTGGAAAACAAACATAAGTAACTATCAGTATTTGAGATCATAATACTTAGTTAAATCGCTTTTACATAAATGTACTGATTATATAAAATATTCAACTTACATTTCGTTCAAAATTAATTTAATTTGCATTGGTGTCCCTAATTTAACTCACATTTTGTAATTGTATAATTAAAATCAAACGATAATACTTCGGCTACAAACGCTAAAATGAAAACAACCAAATATGCAGTTATCGAATACGAAGGAATGCGGATTAGTTGAACACACATGGTCCACTTTACTTCGAATTGAAATGGAAAGACATTTCTATATTAAGCCCATTTGAGTTTCAAAAATTAAAACAGAATGAACAAAGGAACACACCATTTTTGTGAGCGATACTATGCGAACGTAATATAAGCGGCCCAACCAAAAAAATGTAAATAACACGTGAAAATGAACATTGTTTAGTTCTTTATATTTTTACTCCTTTTCATTTACGCGGGTAAATAAATAAAATACATGGAATACATTTACACATTTATTAAAATAAATTGTATCTTACATTTGATTACGAAACTGGCATTTTCCCACCTCATATAGGCCCACAACACATATCTCCATAGAACAGAACAAACCATCTGCTTGTAACTATGACAATGTCCTACCAACCTCAACATATCATTTTCCTCATGATAGTAGATGTTGCCTGTTTATAATTCAAGATGTTTTCCCATGTTAGTCATATCCATCAATACAGAAGTGCTTATAATGTTGTTGCACATTTCGAGGCAAAACGTTATGCCTTTGTTTTAAATTGTCATCATACCCAGACCTATGTTGTGTATGCACACTACGACAGTTTCTAATTGATTGTTGTTGAACTGGGTCATTCTTTGCATCTGGAGATTTGTATACCCATTCAAGTTGCAATTGATGGTGCAATTATTCATTTATATAACTTGCAGTGTTATTTGCCATATTGTTATGAGGTTTGCAGTGATAATTACATGTATTGTCCATTCTCATAGGAGTGTGTGTGCGTTCCTGTTTGCCATCAACCAATGTATCAAAGCAAGTTGCCTCCCTTGTGTCATGGTATGCCATATCTCAAAGCTTGTCCCCCTTGTGGCACGATGTTATGTTCCTCTATCCAAGCCTGTCCCCCTTGTATCAGGGTAAGCCATATTTCTATCGAAGGTTACTCTCTTTGTGTCTATGTGCGAAATATTTTCATCAAAAATATTTGCTCCTCTTGTGGCATGGTGCGGCTTTTCTAACAATAGTTTGTCCCCCTTGTAGCCATGTGTGACAGATCTTGATTAAAGTCAGTGAGATAATTCACATGTTGTGTCATGTTTCTTGTGTTTGAGTCATCACATGCTTTGTTCGATAACCTAAAAGTTTTATGGTTAATGTAAGAACCCTGCAAAAATGAGTCATCATCGGCTGGACTTGATTTTGTTGATATATAATCTTTTTGATCTAGTTCCATAGGAATCCACCATGCTTTTAACTCACTCAGTTGGAAAGAATAATTTATAAAGTTATAAAATGATGTTAATCAAGTTTCAAAATTGTAATTGTTTTACAAAAATAACTTTGTGTTCACAACTACATAATTCTACAATTAATTAAAGCCACTTGCAAATGTTTTCCAAATACATGCCGTGCAATGTACAATATCTAATATCTAATTCACTTCAGATATGGTCTGATGACTACTATACAACCAGTGTGAAAAACAGGTACAATCTTCCACAAGCAATACACACTACTCACTACCCTCCGAATTTCAGAAACCAATATGTCCTATGATAGATCTAATCTAATCAGACAATGTATTCAATATACATGTATACTGTGTTTACGAGTTTTCAATAAAGCATTAATTTCATTAACTATCATGATACATTTTCCATACTCCAGCAACGACTCCAGCACCCACTACTCCAACGACTCCAGTACCGACTACAACAACGACTCCAGTACCGACTACAACAACGACTCCAGTACCAACTACAACAACGACTCCAGCACCGACTACAACAACGACTCCAACAACGGCTTCAACAACGACTAAGGTACCGACTACATCAACGACTCCAGTACTGACTACAACAACGACTCCAGTACCGACTACAACAACGACTCCAGTACAAACTACATCAACGACTCAAGCACCGACTACAACAACGACTCCGTCACCGACTACAACAACGACTGCATCAACGACTCCAGTACCGACTTCAGCAACGACTCCTGCAACGACTCAAGTACCGACTACATCAACGACTTCAGTACCGACTACAACAACGACTCCAGCAACGACTCCAGTATCGACTACAACAATTACTCCAACAACGACTCCAGTACCGACTACAACAACGACTCCAGTTCCGACTACAACAACGACTTCAGTACCGACTACAACAACGACTTCAGCACCGACTCCAACTCCAACAACGACTCCAATAACGACTACAACAACGACTCCAACAACGACTCTAGTACCGACTACAACAACGACTTCAGTTCCGACTACAACAACGACTTCAGTACCGACTACAACCACGACTTCAGCACCGACTCCAGATGCGACTCCAGAATCGACTCCAGCAACGACTCCAGTACCGACTACAACAATGACTCCAACAACGACTCCAGTACCGACTACAACAATGACTCCAGTACCGACTACAACAACGACTCCAGTACCGACTACAACAACGACTACAACAACGACTCCATCACCGACTACAACAACGACTGCATCAACGACTCCAGTACCGACTTCAGCAACGACTCCTGCAACGACTCAAGTACCGGCTACATCAACGACTTCAGTACCGACTACAACAACGACTCAAGCAACGACTCCAGTACCGACTACAACAATGACTTCAACAACGACTCCAGTACCGATTTCAACAACGACTCCAGCACCGACTACAACTACGACTCCAGCACCGACTGCAACACCATCTCCAGCACCGACTCAAGATGCAACTCCAGCCCCGACTACATCAACGACTTCAGCACCGACTACAACACCGTCTCCAGCACCGACTCTAGATGCGACTCAAGCACCGACTACAACACCGTCTCCAGCACCGACTCCAGATGCGACTCCAGTGCCGACTACAACAACGACTCCATCACCGACTAAAACACCGTCTACAGCATCGACTCAAGATGCGACTCCAACACCGACTACAACAACGACTCCAGCACCGACTCCAGCACCGACTACAACACCGACTCCAGCAACGACTCCAGTACCGACTACAACAATGACTCCAGCAACGAATCCAGCACCGACTACATCAACGACTCCAGTACCGACTACAACAACGACTCCAGTATCGACCACAACAACGACTCCCGTGTCAACTACAACAAAGACTCCAACAACGACTCCAACAACGACTCCAACAACGGCTTCAACAACGACTCCAGCACCGACTACAACAACGGCTCAAGCACCGACTATAACACCGTCTCCAGCACCGACTCAAGATGCGACTCCAACAACGACTACAACAACGACTCCAGCACCGACTCCAACACCGACTACAACAACGACTCCAGCACCGACTCCTGCAACGACTCAAGTACCGACTACATCAACGACTTCAGTACCGACTACAACAACGACTCCAGCAACGACTCCAGTACCGACTACAACAATGACTTCAACAACGACTCCAGTACCGACTTCAACAACGACTCCAGCAATGAATCCAGTACCGACTACAACAACGACGCCAGCACCGACTCCAACAACGACTCCAGCACCGACTACAACACCGTCTCCAGCACCGACTCAAGATGCAACTCCAGCCCCGACTACATCAACGACTTCAGCACCGACTACAACACCGTCTCCAGCACCGCCTCTAGATGCGACTCAAGCACCGACTACAACACCGTCTCCAGCACCGACTCCAGATGCGACTCCAGTGCCGACTACAACAACGACTCCAGCACCGACTAAAACACCGTCTCCAGCATCGACTCAAAATGCGACTCCAACACCGACTACAACAACGACTCCAGCACCGACTCCAGCACCGACTACAACACCGACTCCAGCAACGACTCCAGTACCGACTACAACAATGACTCCAGCAACGAATCCAGCACCGACTACATCAACGACTCCAGTATCGACTACAACAACGACTCCAGTATCGACCACAACAACGACTCCCGTACCAACTACAACAAAGACTCCAACAACGACTCCAACAACGACTCCAACAACGACTCCAACAACGGCTTCAACAACGACTCCAGCACCGACTACAACAACGGCTCAAGCACCGACTATAACACCGTCTCCAGCACCGACTCAAGATGCGACTCCAACACCGACTACAACAACGACTCCAGCACCGACTCCAACACCGACTACAACAACGACTCCAGCACCGACTCCAGCACCGACTACATCACCGACTCCAGCAACGACTCCAGTACCGACTTCAACAACGACTCCAGCCCAGACTCAAGTACCGACTACAACAACTACTCCAGCAACGACTACATCAACGACTCTAGCACCGACTACAACAACGACTCCAGCAACAACTGCAGCAACGACTGCATTACCAACAACAACAACGACTCCAGTACCGACTTCATCAACGACTCCAGCACCGTCTAAAACAACGACTCCAGCAACGACTGCAGCAACGACTCCAGCAACGACTCCAATAAGTTTGTTTGAGTTTTCTCGCAGTTTTCACAAAGTATGTCTGTGCATCTTTCATTTCGTCCGTCTGGTACGTTTTTGCTTGTGTTTATGCATATTTCAATGTTCTATGCTCCAATTATTGTTTTTTAAGTTGTTGCATTTTGATTGCACATAAAATATTTTAAAAAAACAATCTTAATAATAAATGTTTTTTGATGAAACTGTATGTATAGTATCCCGGTAAACTGATCGCGTTATCTTTATTGCTTCAATTGGCTTGTTCCCTTGCTAACAATCAATACAAATACTGACATAGCGGCCCATCCGTTTCCCTGTTTTGTATGTGTTTATATGCAAATGCGATCACAATTGTGAATCTGTTTCGCGGAAACATTGTTAAAATTGAGTCGAGGCAAGTATACAAAATATTGTTTTCCCCACAAAAAAAATAATTTAACAATTATGGTTTATCTATCTTCAATCAAAATTATATGTAATGAATTCTGGTCTAAGAATACAATTATTATTTTGAAAATTACAAATAGCAAAAATGTCACTATTTTCACCTAAGAGAATATAAGAAAATAACTACATGATTTTGTTATTATCATCACTATATGAATTCTCGTTTAACAGTCGTGTCATAATTTTGAAACTCACTAATATATCTGGTCATTAACTTATGTTATTCCTTAAACGAACATGACATTGTTATTGACAGATGTGCTACTTTTGAAATACTATGTCGGTTGTAAAATGAGTAGAACAACATAAAAAAGACCTTATCGTTTGTTAATATTGTTGGCATAACGAAATCTTAAATGTAACACTTATTTCTATACTAACAGTACACTAGATACTGCTACAATTGCATCACTCTTGACAACTACTTAATTATGGGTTTGAGAAAAGACATACTTGTAGTTGCAATATAACAATTTAAATGTAGTTGACACTTTTTATAATATAATTTATTATAATATTGCTGTATTGTATTTTTAGAATGCATAACAGGCATCACTGTTGACAATGGAAATGTATCAAACAAAAATGTCAGTGATCACCTGGACTACGCTCAAGTAACATGTTCAACTGGATACAGGATAAATGGGACAGACGATAACAACAACGTTAGCGAGTTAGTTCAATGCCTGCACACCGGCAACTGGGAAAAACCACGTGGATGCATCAAGAAAGGTAACTCAAAATTACCAATTTAAATATCAAATCTTGTAAATTGGGAAAGGCGATAACCTCAACGCGAGCGAGAGGTAACAGTGTCTAGATACCGGTATATGGAGAATACCAGAAGAATGCGTCAAGAAAGGCAACTGACATCACTATGTTAAAACTATGGTTACCATTGATTTTTTAAATTCTGAAAAACGTTAAGTGTGTATGCATTGCTGTAGTGTCAATGTTATGGAATTAAAATGTATCATAAAACCATGGCAACAAATGCATTGACTTAGCTGACGCCACGTGTTCACTGACATTTAGATTCAATCGGACAACTGACAAGTATAGCATTAACATGTATGACCACTAACGCGAGGATATAAAAAAGGCATTTATAAATATGAGTTTGAAATAAACACAACAAATATATATATATATATATATATATATGGGTTTCAAGTACAAAAATCATATTTGCATATCTGAAGTGTCCCCTTGTTTAAAATGTCGATATGTAATGAGGCAATTATCGTATCCGTTTTTATTTTGTAGAGTGCACAACTGACATCACCATCTTAAACGGAAGTGCTGCATACAACGATGGCCGTCAATACCTTGACTTCGCTCACATTACGTGTTCCCCGGGATACCGACTTAATGGGACAGGTGACAACAATAGCGTTAGCGAGTTAATTCAATGTCTGGAAACTGGCAAATGGGAAATACCACGTGGATGCGTTATGAAAGGTTAGTGGCAATATCAAATGTACAAACCGAATCTCATCAATTAAGAATTTGTTTGCGTAAATTGAGTGTTCGTATTGTGGTTTATGAGTCAATTATACTTGTTTCTGTCTAATGCAATGTGCGCTATCAATATATGTTAAAAAAATTATCTTTTAATACTTATTAGTGATTAGTGTGTATACACTGCTCTTTCATTCGTGATTTCGTTTAGTGCTGTAGAATTCGCAATAAGACTCACTGGTATGAATTTTTTCATATAACCATGGCCGCAATTGTATTGATTACGCTGAGGTAACATGTTAAGTGGCGTATAACCTTCATTGTGCAGCTGACAAAAATAATGTAAGGGGTCATTGAAATGTATTTCCTCAGGGTTTTGACCAATAACGCGAGGATTTACTAAATAAGTAATTGATATATGTATATGTGTGTTTCAAATAAACAGTAGTAACAGATATTGCTATATTTGCATATATGAAGTGTCCCCTTGTTTAAAATGTCGATATGTAATGAGGCAATTATCGAATCCGCTTTTATTGTGAAGAGTGTACAACTGACATCACCATCTTAAACGGAAGTGCTGCATACAACGACGGCCGTCAATACCTTGACTTCGCTCAAATAACGTGTTACCCGGGATACAGGCTTAATGGGACAGGTAACAACAACAACGTGAGCGAGTCAGTTCAATGTTTGGAAACTGGAAACTGGGGAATACCACGTGGATGCGTCAGGAAAGGTAAGTTGCAAAACCAAGTTTACAAACAAATCTTAAAAGTTAAGCATACTGGCGACTGGAGAGAACCAAGAGGATGCGTCAAAAAAGGTAAGTGATAATACCATGATAACAAATCTAAAGGTACCATTTCATAATACCTTACTTTATGTGTTCCTGACACACATATTCATTAGGAGCATTTTCCTTTTATAGAATGCGCTATGTTAGTAACTGCTGCCCACTGATTGTTTACATGGTTCTTAAATTAACTTTAATTAATTTATTTTTCAAAATCTATGTCAACATTTCATTTCAAGAATTGTATTAAACATCTCTATTAACAAAAAACACGATACAAAGCTTACATGTATTATTAATGATTTATATATATATAAGTGTTATGAATATGTTATATATTTTATCCAAGCAATGTTATATTCAAATGTTTATTCAAACTTATTTTACGTTGGTTTATATGAATCAATAAGCATCTGTATATTTTTTTGCTATTACCTTCAATCGTAAACTATTCTCAACAGATGTTTCTTTGTTGTCGTTATATACCCCAGACTGGTGATATTTCATCACTGTTTTGCAATTGGTCATGCAGAACTAGTCTAAAGAATGATTGTTTGTATCATATTTAGTATACCGTATTGTGATTAAATGATTATTGATTTCCCTGTTTTGTTTCTAGTATGCGCAAAAGGCGCCACTGTTGAAAACGGAAATGTCTCATACAAAGATGTCAATGAATACCTGGACTTCGCCCAAGTAACATGTTTCACTGGATATAAGATTAATGGGACAGGTGATAACAACAACGTAAGCGAGTCACTTCAATGTTTGCACACCGGCAACTGGCAAACATCGCAAGGATGCGTCAAGAAAGGTCAGTATCAGTACCCTGATTACAAACCAAATTTTTTATTTTAATATTAGCTTGTTCATAAATAAAATAATTGCTTTGCATAAGACGTGTCTGCATTTTATGGTTCATGCGACAAATTTATTTATTTGTGTATAATAGAATGTGCTCTCTCAATCGATGTTGAAAATGGAAGTCCCTCATATAACAACGGGGTCGAGTACCTTGACTATGCTGAAATCACATGCTCAATGGGATATAGAATTGGTGGGAGAGGTGATAACAACAACGTGAGCGAGAGGTTACAGTGTCTAGATTCCGGAAGATGGGAAATACCAAAAGGATGCGTTAAGAAAGGCAAGTGACATTACTATTATTAACTTTTTCTTTAAATACTGTTAAAAGTAAAGTGTGTGTGTGCATTGATCGTCTGTGTGTGCTGTACAATTCGCAAACATTGTCACTTTTACGGAATGGGAATGTTTCATGTTACTATGGCAACAAAAATTTTACTACGCTGATGGCACGTCTTCATTTCCCAATTAAATCAATGGGATACGTGACGAAAATGCATGAGGGGTCATTACAGTATATGACCTTATGGTTGTGATGAAGGTAAATATTGGTTTGAAATAAAGATAATAAATCGTATGTTGATTTATGTTATTTGCAGTATCCCCTTCTTATAATTTCGATCAATAATCAGGCCATAATTGTTTTTGTTTATATTCTCTAGAATGCTCAACTGACATCATACTTTTAAACGGAAGTGCTGCGTACAAAAACGGCCGTAAATACCTTGACTACGCTCAAATTACGTGTTCGCCGGGATACAGGCTAAATGGGACAAATGATAATAACAACGTTAGCGAGTTAGTACAATGTCTGCACACAGGAAGATGGGAAAAACCTAAGGGATGCGTTAAGAAAGGCAAGTGACATGATGAACTATGGTTACACTTTATCTTTAAATACTGATAAAAGTTTATTGTGTGTGTGATCTTCTATTTTGTGTTTTAAAATTCGCAAAAATGTCATTTGTACGGAATGGAAATGTTTCATATAATTTTTCATAATGTTTTCATATAACCACGGCAACAAATGAATTTACTCTTTTTCTTATTATATCAATACATAATTAGGCCATAATTGTTATTGTTTTTATTTTCTAGAATGTACAACTGACATCATAGTTTTAAACGGAAGTGCTGCATACAACGTTGGCCGTCAATACCTTGACTTCGCTCAAATAACGTGTTCGCCTGGATACAGGCTTAATGGGACAGGTGACAACAACAACGTTAGCGAGTTAGTACAATGTCTGCATACCGGCAACTGGGGAATACAACATGGATGCGTCAACAAAGGCAAGTGGTCAGAAGTGTAACTGAAATGGTGATAGTTATTCGTAAACCAATATCCATCTGCATGTGCATCAAAACATCTCTACATCACCAAATGCGTTTTAATATAGCTTTATGTTTGTAGAATGTAATACGGAAATAACAGTCATAAACGGAAATATCTCATACAACAATGGCCGCAAATACCTTGACTATGCTAAGATCACGTGCTTACCGGGATATAGGATTAATGGGACGGGCGATAACAACAACGTAAGCGAGTCAGTGAAATGTCTGAACACTGGAAAATGGGAAACACCAATGGGTTGCGTCAAAAAAGGCAAGCTAATAAACTTTTCAGAATTGTCGGAGTTTTTTTAATGTGTTAATAGGTTATATAACTGTATAATAACCATACATGTTATATTACTTCAAGTCACAATTAATATTGATGTCTCGATGTATTTCTTATATCGTCAATGGGCTAATATTTTTCATATATTTTACAGAATGCTCAAACGACATTTCATTTGAACACGGTAATGTTTCATATGCAAATGGCTCCGAATATCTTAACTACGCTCAAGCTACGTGTTATCCTGGCTATGAAAAAGAAAATGCAGTAGATAACAGCACAGAGACCGAATTATTGCAATGTCTACCTACTGGACATTGGGCGATCCCGATGGGATGCAAAAAGAAAGGTACGTATATTCATCGCCTTGAAGTACTTACAGAAAATTGACATTAAAAACAAAAAACAACGTATATTATTTTGTGCAAGTGCATTAAATCAATTGAAACTTGTGATCATCAATTTTTTGCGGGTCATGTGTGCTACAAAATCAAAATGAATAAAAGTGTCAAAATAATTCAATTTAGGGCATCCTTTTATAAATTTGTATCGAACATTTTACTGATTATAACATGTACGTATGTTTGATCTCAAAGATCAATAAAAAATGTTTTAAATGATTAAGTTGTAGTAAAATAGCCTTGTACTATGTTAAAAGGTCGTAAGATTATTGTACGATTATTTTCGTTTCAAGTAAAAGTTAAATGGCTCTTTGCATCACATTTTTTCAAGATTGAAAGCAAATATATGTACAATGTGCAAATTAGTTAAGTATTGTAATGCGATCAGATTAAAAAAACACATATGTGACACATCACAGTTATCGTGCAATCTGTTAAATGCAATAGAGGCGTAACTTTCTAAACTACACAATTTGGTACATGATTGAATCAGGTAATCACTCTAAGTATAGCACCATTGCAAATTATTTTGTGTTGAAAAAACATTAACAAAGAAAAATATAAGAAAGATAATTGTTGATATGAATACGTATCAAGTGTGTTATTACTTCATTGGTGGTATTTAGTAGTTACCATGATGCGATTCAACTATATTAGCACCATTTAATATGTTTTAATGACATTTCAGATGCAACAGTAGGACAATCTATGACAAGTGACCACTACCATACACAACACACAACAACGCAAAACTCTCAATATACAAATACATTAATCTCAAAATAACATATACATTTGCATAATTTAAACGTGTCTTTAGTTATAAACACCATGCATATTTTATTTAGATTGTGGTCTACCAGTAATTAAAACTCATACAACGGTAGAGGCGCCCGATACCACTTTCAACGCTTCGGCTGAGTACACATGTCTTCATGGGTACAATACAACCAATGAGACAGTGATCAAATGTATGTCTAATGGTCAGTGGAGCGGAGAGGCACCAATATGCTCGGGTACTGTGTGAGGATTTTGAGATTATAATCAAGGAATAGGGCTGTAGTTTTTTTCGTGTGAATGTATATGTAAACTGTGTTGCTTTGACTCAACGTTCGGCGCATGTTTCTGCAAAGGTGTATAACAGATGACTAAAATACTTTAACGCCTGTTAGGTGATTAAAAGCATACAGTCTCTTGTGTAAGGGTTAAGAGTGTCAAAATGCTTACCACTTAGCCAAAAAACAGTATTATCAATACATCATCCTTTGTAATGTAAATCAAACCGAGCAATCTCTTTACATATATACTACTGTAGATATCGACGAGTGCCAAAACAGGAGGAGGCCTTGCCACTATAACGCTAACTGTACCAACACTGAGGGCAGCTTCAAGTGCGAGTGTCAAACAGGATACAGGGACCTGGATGGGGTCGGGGGACAAAATTGTGTGGGTAGGTTGGGATACACAGTATGCAATGCGAAATGGCAATCCATATTTAAGTACAGTTTAACATATTTTCTGATTACTATTGCTAATATTATAGCTATAACTTCTGCAACTACTGCTACGACCACTACAACTACTTCTACTACTAATATTCTTACTAATTCTACTACAACTACTGGTTCTACTTTTACTGCTATTACTATTTCCACATGTATTGTTATTATTATTATTATTATTATTATTATTATTATTAATACTATTACTACTACTACAACCACTACTACTTCTTCTGCTACTACAACTACTACTACTACTACTTCTACTACTATTACTACAACGTCTACTACTTCTACTACTACTACTACTACTACTACTACTACTACTACTACTACTTCTTCTACTACTACTACTACTACTACTTCTACTACTACTACTACTACTACTACTACTACTACTACTACTACTACTACTACGACTAATACTACTACTACTACTACTACTACTACTACTACTGCTGCTATTTCTACTACTACTACTACTACTACTACTACTACTACTACTACTAATAATAATAATAATAATAATAATAATAATAATAATAATAATAATAATAATAATAATAATAATAATAATAATAATAATAATAGTTTACTACTTGACACACTAACTTGTTTACATCATAGACCTGGACGAATGTGCATTTGGTGGAGAATTCTATTGTAATCATGCTTTGAACCAGACACGTGTATGTGTGAACATCGACGGCGGCTATGTGTGTGTGTGCAACAATGGATTTACTGGATCTAGCTGTTACTCAGGTTCGTCATTTTATTTACATCTATTCAAATTTCGTATTTTAATGGTCTCGTTCTTTTCTCGATGCAATGAAGTGGTAAAACTTGTATAATCAGCAAAGAAGAAATTCGATATGCACAGTCTCTAAAAGTGTGTTAATATGCTACCACACACTAACGATTGTGAATGTCTAAATATGTATAGTACTATATGTGTTCGTTTTTATGAAAGACTTTTATACCGTAGGATACATCAACATAAATTCTATGTTCAGCTGTTTTCGAGTAGAAATGTTCTTACCTACCTTTATTCGTTAAATACAGAATAAAATAAGGTTAATGATAAAACATATTACCAAAATTTTACATTGCAAACTAATTGTGCCCATGTTAAAAGAGAACCGTAAATTTTACATATCGCGTAGCTTCTTCTTAACATTTGATTTATTTCAAAATATTTCAACAAAAACGCATTCAAATATAGTCATTTCAATGTTGTGTGTCTTCTGATAATTTTTTTTTGTGTTTTATCATAATAAATACATCTGTATTACGTGTATACGAATGAGAATCTTCAATATTGTAAAATGTGTTTGATGTTGAATTGTAAAAGGAAACTTCGCGACACAATATACAGCTGTTTTCATAAGGTGTATTGTTGTATAATGCAAAAAATGTTGCTTTTTTATTATGTAAAACTTTTAGGTGAGACAGTCATTTTTTCGTTTTTTTTTCATCTCTAATCAATGTTTAATTGATGAGAAGTTTTTATACACAGCCATTTATTTTTTGAAAATTAATACAGACATTGGCTTTGGACAGCGTCGGAAGCACAACGTAATTCTCATGAGCTGCCAGAAGCCAACATTTATTTTCCAAAATATTAGTCTATTTTGAGTTTTTATGAGGCTTAAGTGTAAAATTATTAACAAACACCTCCTTTGAGTTTTCATAATTGTATCATTAAGTTGTCAACAATATTGTGTTATTTTAGATATAAATGAATGTGATTACAATACCTCGTGCGGTCCACATGCGGTCTGTACCAATGGGTACGGTGGTTATACATGCGCATGCACAGGCGGATATCCACAGGGAAATCCATATGTTGGATGCTTTGGTATGGTTTTAATGAACGGTTCCAAAATATAATTATTGTTTGCAATATATTACACAAATTAATGTAGATCGTTTAAAGTCATATTTAATGTTTTCTTGTACTTCTTTGTTTTATTTTACAACAGGAAACCTGTGTGTGTTTAAATTTTTAAACCAATGTCTTGGTGAAGCATCTAATTTCGATGACATAAACAATCAGATGATATGACTTGCTATATAGTGTGGTTGGAATTAAAGAAAAACTTGTTTTTATTTTTACACCAAGGTATTGGTGTAGCCTCTTTTTTCGATGACATGAACAATCAAATGATATGACTTGCTATATAGTGTGGATGGAATTACAAACAACCTTTTGATGCAAATAAAATTTAAACAATAACAGCGTTATTGCCTTTTTCAGTTCAACCTCAATCTCAAATCTGCCAGCAAACTAAATTATATGTTTTCTTCTATAATCCTACTGGGTCGGCTAGCTAAGTTGGTAGAGCGCTGAACTAAAATACCGGGTTCGATAACTTGTGAAGGGATTGGTCATTAAAACATTTATACGGCCCTACCTTCATTTGATTCATAAACGGAAGTTGTCAGTTACTGGCATAAAACATTGCATGTTCATTTAGTACTGGTAATCCTCTTAATCAGGAAAGGTGCGAGTTCCTTAACTGAGCGCCGTTATATGACAGAAAAAAATGGTTGAAAATGGCAAACAACTCAACTCAACAAGCAAACAAATTATATCCTTACCGTTATCTTGATCCTTATTATGAACGTATTCTCCAACGTTGTCTGTATATCCCTCCACAGTGCCGGTTCTACTGGAGTTCAAAGCAACAGGAGACAGATACACGAATATAGACAACGAGATAATCGAGGCTTATCAAATATCAAGAAGACTACCGTACTTCGGAGAATATGTGCATTGGTTCAGGGTAAATAATGAACGAGATGGTCTTTTGCAGTTATAAAATGTAAACAAAGTAGCCATATACTCATGTTCGTGATACATTAAGATTTGAATGCTCATATTTCACAATATGTGTTTGACATTTATATGTTCTCATATCGCAAAATGTAAATGCACGAGGTTCTTTTTTATTGTAGTCTTGCACATACATTTACAAGCCAATTGTAAATTATAAAATCTCTATCTGTTTGTTCCAGCCAAGTATGGACGGATTTATATCGCTCGATTTCCAACCATTGTACAACCAATATGGAGGTGAAAATGCCAGCGAGTGGAAGACAGCTGTTCAGAACCACAGGGTACTCGCTCCACTATGGACTAATATCGACAGCAGAAATATAACAGACGGTGGTATGTGGATCCATGTGTTTACCGACCACCAAAAGGACAACGAAGACATTCAGAAGATTCAGGTCCTTATCCACATGTACACAAACCAGACCGAGTTCAACGTCAGTGTTGCCTTGGTCGCCACGTGGAAACACGTTACTGTCCACTCGCCTTACGAACCCGGATATGAGCTGGTTAAACATCAGGTACCATACGAGTATAAATAGCTTTGTTGTCTGGAGTGTTTACCAATATGTGTTTTCTTGTTATTCCCTGATGCTAACTTCACTTCAGATGTAATATTTACGATACTTTATTTCACAGAACTTGTCGATGCAATGCATACTTGTGTCAGACGAGCTGTACACGTACCTCATGTTCAACTACGACCAAGAACAATTTAGTATCAGACCATTACCGGAAGTTCCTGTTGCTAGTGGTTACACGCATCTGGATTACACGGGCACCATTCTGTCTGACAGGCAGAACTTCACATACCTAAACCAAGGAACCAATGTCATTCAAGGTACTCGCTTATTATAAACACTGTTACATGTATAACTTGTTTTGCTCAAGTTGGTTGGCGTTTTATAAGTTTACCAGACTGAAACAAATTAACGTTCTTCCAAGATTACCGTGAGATCAGTGGACGGTATATGAAATTACCTGTCAAAAAGCCATATTTCCGAACATGCTTTACAAGAAAGAAAGTAAATGCTCGTGCCTCGAGTAGTGTGGTCTGCATTAAATATGGCGGATAACGCTGAACTTCTTATTTCAAAATGATCATTTCGAACAGAATCGACTTTACTCAGACCTTTGGTGTCGCACTTGTCAGTTATTTCGTGTCTTATGTAATACGTTCCACGTCACTGACCAATTTCCACGCAGAATAGTCGTTCCATCCCCTCATATTCAATCCCTCCCATCACAAGAAAATCCTACCAAATTTTGGTAGGATTTTGTTCAAAGTATTATAATTATATTATCATTTTCGTTTATGTTTTGAAATTAGCGTAAGTTTATATTCATAATAAAAACAAATTACCTAAAGAAAAAATGTAAAAATAACAACATGAAAAATATTGTACCACATGGATCGGCTGTTATGACGTAGTTGATTATAAATGCAGGGATTTGATCCAGCTATGCTGATTCCAGTCAAATCTCTAAGCGGAGGTTGCAATCTCTATGCAGAGTTGTCGTTCCTTGCTCTCACATTCACTCAAGCGTCGGAAGGACGCTTGATAACCAATGTGAATCATCATGTAATACAAACCACAACAATAATGATTGCTTTTAAAATAAGTCAGATATTCACGATCACTATCCGTGTCAAAAACGCAAGGCTGCTATTGGTGAACTAAAAGTCATCAGCAGATAAGCTTCAATAGTTCGTTCTCGGATCATTAGGTGTATATTATTTAGGATGTCAGTTTATCCTTCAATATTATTTTCGGCAGATATAGCCTTCCATTGGACTGCCTTGTTGAGCGCTTAGGTACATTGACTTAGAGCTCTTGGAAATATACCACATCCTAAAGTGAAGCGTATTTCAGGATTTCGTTCTGTGATTTAAATAAGATTGAGTTACCTTGCTTTAAGAAAGTAAAGACATACACGTACAATACTGTTATTATCGATTTATTCACTGCATTTGAATAGTTTAATCGTCTGTGCAGGTCCCCATGGAAGATGGTTGTACAACGTTACTGTTATTACTCAGGCCATGCCGAATGAAATCCTGTGCAAAAGATTTTCCGAAATGTATAAGGTTGAGCTCAAAGACTGGATTTATGAAAAGTTGGAGTTTGCACTGCCCTGCCCGTGTCAGGAGGTCCTAATGATGGAAGTAAGTAACAAAACAACAAGTTTCTGAATGTATTAAAGGGACCTTTTCACAGATTTTAGCATGTTTTGAAGTTTGTCATTAAATGCTTTATATTGATAAATGTAAACATTTGATCTAAAAAGCTCTAGTAAAAATCAAGAATAATTTAAAAAAATAAAACTAAACATCAGCAGGGCTCGAACCACTGACCCCTGGAGTCCTGGAGTAAAACGTCTTCCACTTTCACCACTCGACCATCCTTCCTCATACAATGAAAGATGTAGTGTATACCTTATATAAGCAATTCTCGTAGATTCACAAAATATAACGACAACAACAAAACTCTCCAAATTATTCAATCGTTTCGCGTTGCAACGCTTTATAATTTTCAGGTTTTTAAATCGTCAAAAGATGCCTATAATTATAATGGCTTTTTTAGAGCATGATTAATGTTCAGTATTACTGTTTCCTCACAAATATCATAACTAAAACGAAAATTTGCGAATCTAAAACAACTTTTTTCAATTTTGTCAATTTACCAAAACGTGAAAATGCCCCTTTTAATGAAATTAAGGTGATATCTGAAGTGCTACTGTAACAGATTTCTCGCTTACGCCGAAGTCGGAAACAGTCGGTTTTTGTTTATTAAAATGCCAATATAATTATGAAGACATTTTAACTAACAGTGTGTATAGATATGTGATAAATCTGTCTATTAATTATCAATTAGAAGAAACAAGAAATGATTGTGTCGGTAACAAATAAAAGCCTAATCTAAAAAAGAAAATATAAGCTCCCTAACGCTTGCTATTAATTGTTCGTGTATTCCTATTATGAACAAGTTAACTATTTATCACATTTAATTATGTTCTTATCAACTCAACATAAACATTGCAAACAGGTTGAGAAATGCATGTCAAATGAGAAATGAGTTTGCTCTTCTATGAATTATAGCATGTTTTGTATTTTATTGGTCGTGCCGCGTATGTATGTCAAGTATCATATAACAAAAATGTGCATTGATATAACATCTTGATCATGACTCGCAATCAGTAACTAACATTGAACATAACTGAATTAGGCACTACTTTTTGACAACTATCATTCCCTTAAAGGCTTCATTTAGAAAATTTAATTGCCGTTATATTTTCGTTTTTTTCCCGTCAACACATAGAAAGTAATCTCAGTCTAGAACACCAAAAACATTTAAACATCTAAAGATAATTTAACTGTGCAGATCTTATAGAATTAACCAGACAGTTTCCGAACAAAGTGGTATTGAAACCTCAATTAAAGAACGTTAGAAAATTGCATAAGCAGTTTGCCAATTCATATTATTGTGTCGTACATTACTCTTAAAAGTATATACAATACCCAATATAACACAAAATTAGAAGTGGAAAATCAACACAGATATGCGTTCGCAACGAAACGCGGACATAACGTCATTTTTCAGTTGTGACGATTATGTGATTTTTTTCCATTGATTACAGGACTACACTTTCACCCGCAATGACTCCCTGCGCCCTGGGTTTGGAAGCCACATGACATGCTACGAGTCCTGGTTCTTTAGCGCCTATGGCATCAAACAGAAATGCTGCTACATGTGAGTTGGCACGTTAAAAAGTTTAATCCATGTCGCATGTCCCGTTATTATGCAGGATCAAATATATGTTGATCACGTATTAACCAGTCTTTATTAAATTAGAAGTTTGTTAAGTAACAGTTTTAATCGGGTCCCTCGCCGTTACCGTTCGAAAACTTTACTTGAAAAGTATCATGTTCTTCTGTGTTGTATCTTTACTTAGACACGGCGGCGGCCCGCAACTCAGTATTTTTAGATTTGCCTGGTTTTATTTTGCGTTGGTATTGTTGATATACCGTAAGCTTCAAATTTTCGGCGTCTTTACTAGGTTCAGCAAACTGCAGACCCAGTACCCGGGCGCAATAGCGGCAGAGTTTGATAACCAAACAGTTGCCGAATTACTCGAGAAGGGTTACAATCAGTGCTGCTCCCATGGTGTAAGGCAGAGGTTCTGTAACCTGTACCAGGAGATCAACCCGCCTGATGACTGCTCAAGGTACACGATCAGCGACGAGCTACCGCCTGGGGCAGACATCATGCCAGATGACCGTGGTGTTGAGAAGCAACACAAGGAAGTGGCTGACGAGGGGATACTGGGTCACTTGGTTAGAAGAGTGCGAAAAATGGTTGGACTGTAAGCTATGGATCACAGTGATGTGAAAATTCATTGATAAAAATCCAAAATTCAATATGGCGACATAGTAATCGATATCGTAGTAAATGTTAAATGCTTACAAAAACAAATAAAATTTACTGTATTCATGTTTACGTTATTCATAAATGTAATAACCGATTGTATCACTATTTATGGTTAATTTTGTGACATTTTGTTTGACAGAAATGGTTAGTTTATAACGGATTGAGCTCTTTTAAGACGTTAATTTTATTGTTCAATATCTCCGATTTTTTTCGAAACATTAGGCTTCACCCTAACCATTGCATAATAATCATCACGTGTACAAAATAAAACAAGTGGTGTGTTATGTACGATATCTACTTGCTTCATGGCAAAACGCATTGATGAGATTAAATACAGTCAATATTTCAACTAAAAATATCAAAATCTTTGACGTTACATTGTTGATCATAAGAACATATGCATTACAGTAGGTATTTAAAGATTTCTTGCTAATGACTTTTTTAGTTTTTATGCCCACGATAGGCTGGCAAATAGCAGTTGAACAATCACTCCGTCTGTCTGTCAGTCCGTGATTCCGTCCGAAAACTTTGACATTGGCCATAACTTTTGCAATATTGAAGATAGCAACTTGATATTTGGCATACATTATACATGTGCATCTCATTGAGCTGCACATTTTGAGTGGTGAAAGGTCAATGTCATCCTTCAAGGTCAAAGGTAAAAAAAAACAAATCCAAGGGAAGAAATAAGCTTTAAAGGGAGATAATTATCTGTACCTGCCAAATGATGAAAAAAATCAAAGCGGCGCAGTAGGGGGGCATTGTGTTTCTGACAAACACATCTCTTGTTTTAACAAATATTGCCGAGTTAATAAAAAAAGTGTTACAAACCATTATTTGCATCAATACATATGTGTTAATAAGCCATACATATATTTGCCATCACCTTTTTTCATAAATGTCCCATGATTTGGTTATTTTGTAGAACACAAAACACATGTTCTTAATGATGCGTCTGTATTAATTTAGTAATATTATTTACTAACATAATGTATATTATTGATAAAAGCAAGCACATTATTAAAAAAATCATCAATGCATAAATTTAAAATGTAAAAAAACATGTCAGAAAAATCGTTGCCTATATTACTTTATTACTTCCATTTTCTACACATACAGTCAAGATGAACATTTCAATGGACACAAAAAGTGAAGCAGAATATTTATTTTTTTAAATTGACCGATCAAACAGATATATCAGAGGAAGTGTAAAATCGTGTTCGGGAAGAGATGAAGGATCACACAAAGTGCAGGTCAAAGGGGCAGGGAGGAAAGCCATCAACAACTTGTAATTAAGGTTTAAGACCATAAACTTTCCATTTGCCATTTACTTATTACAATAAGTTATTAAATTTCATCAGGTTTTCACATTTTTGTGTTGATCAGCCTAAAGGGGCAGAAAGGGGTACCAAAACAAGTAGGACGCAGCGTCCTATTAGCATGATATCGTTCAATAATGTCAACAAGGGTTCACTAGGAAATTCTATACATGTTAAGTCATTAAATATTACACAAAATAAAAAAATGTCCATTTCATTGCAACATATGGCATAAAATAACAATTACAACACAAAATTCAAAATAATTTTAATATGTACATTGTTCCTGTTCGTACAAGATGTTCATTTTGTTTTTGCTTCAACTCCTCAAATCTACATGAGAGGTCATCAAAGTCTACGTCCTCGCCCCCAGAGGAATTGAGCCCGGGGATCAGGCAGGATCATGTTGGGCACTGCAGGGAGTTCTGGCAAACTGTCTTATATCCTCCACCTCCCTCTGATAGGAGAAACATATGAGATGTGATGATGATGTACTACAAACATTTCTGTGCATTTATTGGCCAATCACATTGATTATTTGGTTAATTTAGAAACTGGTTAATGAAATGCAGATTTTTTTAATTTTCATTTTAATGACCCTGTTCTTGTTCTTGATCTTTTATTATAATTATTGAATCAAAATAATATCTCGTTTTTGGTTTAGAACCAATGAACAAATATGTGTTTTGTCAACAAAACTTGTACAGTAGAGATTTCTACCTTCTTTTGGATGTACTTTTTCCACTCTAGTATGGATATGTGATCCATTTTCTCCTAAATTGACTTTAAATTAAACAAAATGATGTGCATGTGTAAATAAGTAGAATTCCACAGAGCGTCCCAAATTGCCGCCGGACGACTTCTGACCTAAATATTGGTTTGCAGACGTTCTTAGACACGATTTTAAATTGCTATGCACACATGTTGTAATGAAGACGGCAAAATGAAGAAATGAAATTACAATTCAGGGCAAAGATGACAATGAAATTTAATTTGTACGTCATATCATTAATCGGGACTAATGAAATGCATGCAAAAAACACAATTAACATTTATTATAAATTTACTTAGTTAATGTGTGTCATGGAAACAACAGTTTTTGTAAATTGGAGTTAAAAAACACACACAGATTTTACAAGATTATCATCAAAAATAGAAACAACAAACATGAGTTGATTTGTAAGTTAATAGATCTGTGTATGAACAGATTTATATGCCCTCTCTGCTTTTATATATTTATACAATACTGCAATAGAACTTAAGTGAAATGGAAGATATGGAAAGGTGAGCATATTAAATATGTTTATCCCACTTTTACAGAGAATTCGGTTGATTAAATTTCTGCAATAAACCACGGCACGAAATGACGTCATTTTTTTTTCGACAAAATGACATCATAAATCCAGCAAAATTATCCAGTTAAACTAATTTTGTTTAAATAAAAAGGTTTACTGAATAAAAAAGGGTTAAATAAAATAATAGGTTAGTGTATATTATAGATAAGGTTTATAATGATCAGCACAAAAACGAAAAAGCACTCGACAAGGCTCTTGTTTTTTGTTTTTAAGCCTCGCATCAATACTTACCCATTATTCTCTATTTATTCTACTCAGTTAACAACATCAATAACACAACAATTACACTTAAGCTTGTATGCTTACACTTGTAAATAATTTTTCCACAATAAAAGGCCAGGAATTTTGAAGTCTTCCTAAATTGGAATAAAACTGAATACACATACATTATATTTCATATTTTAATTAAGAGTTCAAAGATATCGATGTTGTCATTAAATAATTTTACACACCCTGATATACATACTCGAGAAATTCATATATGAGGTGTATGGGGCGGGCTTGAGTGCTCCTGACCCGCTGCATGGGCTGATGGGGCTGCACTAGCCCCTCCATTCTGGTAACTAGCACAGTGCCCAGAGGTTTGTGTATTAGGTAGGAAACGGGGTGGTTTCCCAGTCTAGAATACATACTGTTCAATATGTAAGCCTCACTCTAGGACAAACAGGGTTTTATGCATGTGTGTAAAGGAACGTTCCAGATTAGCCTGTGCATTCCGTACAGGCTAATCAAGACAACACGTTCTTCTGTTTATGGAATTTATTGTTAAAAGTAGGTTTCTTCTTAATAAAAATCAAGTTTAGGCGTAAAGTGTTGATTTAAGCACATGCATTAAACCATGTTTTCCCTGAGTGTGGCTAATTACAAACAGTAACAAATTATACATCCGTCAATTCACTGATTTTTATATTACTTTGTTTGGAAAATATCAAACTTATCTGTAGAAATGAATTGCAAAATCCAAAAGAAAATTTATAAAATATGTATAAAAAAATACTATTTCACTATGACACAGAAGCAGCGTTCAGATGATGTGAAATACAACAGTAGTGCAATACTTAAAACAGAACTTATTCTACTAATAGTTTCGACAAGTCATATTAACCCTCTACCACTCTGATACATAATTTGACAATTGTGTAGTCTTTTAGAAAATCAAATTAAATACCTCGATTGCTAGATACGGGTTTGAACGGCGTCATTTCCCAACCTAAGATGCTGATGAGCAGCAGACAGCATAAACCTGAACAGCGTGCAAGTTACTCGAAGGCTGCTCTGGTCTTATACTAGGTACATATAGCACTTTACACTTAACTTCTGAGCAGGAACGGTCGGTCGGTCGGTAGGCCGGTTGGCCAGTAGGCCGGTAGGCAGACAGACATGCAGGCAGGCATGTAGGCAGGAAGGCAGGTAGGGAAGCAGGTATGCAGGTAGGCAGGTATAGAGGTATGCAGGCAGGTAGGCAGGAAGGTAGATAGGGATGGATGGGTGGATGGATGGATGGATGGATGGATGGATGGATGGATGGATGGATGGATGGATGGATGGATGGATGGATGGATGGATGGATGGATGGATGGATGGATAGATGGATGGATGGACGGACGGTTGGATGGATGGATGGATGGATGGATGGATGGATGGATGGATGGATGGATGGATGGATGGATGGATGGATGGATGGATGGATGGATGGATGGATGGATGGATGGATGGATGGATGGATGGATGGATGGATGGATGGATGGATGGATGGATGGATGGATGGGTGGGTGGGTGGGTGTTTGTTTGGGTGGGTGGGTGGATGGATGGATGGATGGATTGATGGATTGATGGATGGATGGATGGATGGATGGATGGATGGATGGATGGATGGATGGATGGATGGATAGATGGATGGATGGATGGATGGATGGATGGATGGATGGGTGTTTGTGTGGGTGGGTGGGTTTTGGATGGGTGGATGGATGGATGGATGGATGGATGGATGGATGGATGGATGGATGGATGGATGGATGGATGGATGGATGGATGGATGGATGGATGGATGGATGGATGGATGGATGGATAGATGGATGGATGTGTCACATTATAGTTAGAAATTGAAGGTGGAATATGTGGGTTTACCTCATGTAAGAAATATTGAAAATTTTATCAAAAGGGCCAGTATGTGTCACATTATAGTTAGAAATTGTAGGTGGAATATGTGGGTTAACCTCATGTAAGAAATATTGAAAATTTTATCATAAGGGCCAGTAAACATGACAGTCACAAAGTGCACATATGTTCAAATAAGCTTATCGATGAGGGAGAGATTAAAGAATAGTATAGTTAACACAAGGCCGGGTATGTTTGTATTGGTCAAGCAACGCATAGACTGACCAATGGGATTCTTAGTAATCTAGCCAATCAGCTTATTTAGAAGACTGACCAATGGGATTCATAACTGAGTTTCACGGGGCATATGTTAGAGGGAAATAGTCAGTTAGCGTTTAGACCTAGAGGTGTACAGATGGAAAAAGACACAATCATGTAGCAATCACAACGTATTTGTATAACTGAAATATCAGTTGAGATAAACATTAAATTAGACTAGAAACTGATATATGGTGTTGTTGAATATTTCATCCTACATTATGCAGAGAAATTGACATTACTAGGGAGGGACTGACTTGTCCCATGCGCGACAGGAGAAATGGTAGTTAAAGCAAATCTCGTCATCTTGGCAATACGAGCATGACGAGACATCGAATGATAGGCTACACACCGGTAATTTAAGAGTAATGAACATTGCCAGTAACTATGTGTCGTCCATGAACTATGAACGATTATGTGACAGATGGATGGATGGATGGATGGATGGATGGATGGATGGATGGATGGATGGATGGATGGATGGATGGATGGATGGATGGATGGATGGATGGATGGATGAATGGTTGAATGGATGGAAGGATACAATTTAGATATATTTAGTTTTATAACTGAACATTGATGTATATGCATGCTAGGACTGTGTATATGTTAACGTTGTCACGCACATTTACCCATAGAACATTAAGCCATAGTATGTACTCATTTTATCATGTTTCAGGGTCATTAATAAAAGAATCGTATACTATGAGGATGAATGTTCATTACTTAATTTATTGAATTTTTAAATTGCAAGTGCACCAAGTCATTATTAAAAACTTGTACACACAATCTCAAATTAAGTTCCACATAAATAATTTATTTGTAATGATTTATTTAAGATATTTACGTAATAAATTTCGTTTTGAAACATCAGTATGAATATGTTCCACCCCTATTAAAAAAATCTTTTCGTTTGTCTTGTCAGAAAATTAGTAAATATTAGATGTGCAATTGTCATATTAGATGCAATTATTTATTCCCTTCATAACTTACAATGTAAACCAGTTCATAACACTATCGTCTCTCCTATCTTCTACCATTACTTACAAATTGTATATTCTATATATGTGTAGGCTTTGAGATTGTATACGCCCTATAAGATTAATTCAATTGAAAATACGGGTGTTGTATTGCAGTTTGGAGCGGTTAATACGATGAACTATTGACAAGTGAATACACTTAAGATAAAAATGGTCAATAAATCTTAAGATAAGAACATGATAAATCATGCATAAATCTAATCAGAGTGACAGTTTGAAAGTGGTTGTGAAAGCAAAGGCGATTTTACTGTGCTTTTGGATTAATGGCCTATGCATCAAAGCAGAATCGAACGGTGTGTAAATAGAATATCTTACTTACTTGACGTTACACGTGAAGTCGTTTTTGTATAACTGTTTTGCAGTTATATTCATTTTGCATCGCTTTGTTCTCTAATAAAAAACAGTTCAACAATTCAAAATTAAAATGAAATAAAACAATTAATACGTGATAGGTTTTAACTGGCTCTGATGAATTTTCCTTTTCTTCGTACCCGAGTCTACATATAGATCGGTAATCTAATATGAGATTCATACCTATTTTGAATAAATTTTAAAAGAATATCCTTAGCCATATGACTAAACGGACAGGCTATTGGTTAGCGCCCAGTAATATCGCGTCTGTAGAACATTCCCTCGATTACGATTTATGATTGTGATAATTAATTGCATTTCATTGCACAATAGTTGACTGTGTAACAATTGGACTGACACAACACCTTTCAACGACGATATAATTGCGCATTATGTCATTCGTCATTTCTGTTGTTTATTTAAAAGGATCTATAAGTTACTTCAAAGAGATAAATTACAGTATATTATCTAAAGATTGCCAATTTGCAAATATCTTTGCATTAGTTTATATATCTCTCCATTGTTTTTCAGATTGTGGAAATCCAAATAATGGTGAAAATTTGGCATTTTTATTTAATGCAACACTATAGAAATGATTTTGTATACTAAGACAACTGTCAACTCCACTTTGACTGTTAATTGTAATGCAGACTTTGTCGTTGAGCGCAACGGTAATATTGAACGAACACAGCAGTTTTCAATTATATGCACAAGAAACAACACATGGGTCCCCTCGGGAAAGTGTGTATGGATAGGTAAGGTGTACTACTGGTGAGTCAAACCGACTGAATGCTTTACATCTTCCTCAAATTAAATTCCTGCAGTTGGTGCCAAAGTTACGAACATAATGTTACAATGTAAACTACTATAATTCAGGAGCCATTTAACTTGTTATCATAATACGTTTTGTACATGCTTAATTGCTTATACCGTGTTGCCAATACTTGTATATACCGTTGTTTTTTTCTATCGCAAATTATACAAGTTTATTGTTTCCTTTACGGTGGTTTATTGAGAAAAATCAGTGAATTAAAACTGATAATTTCACTGTTTCAAACAATGAAAATTATCAGTGAAAATTATCGATAATTTTCACTGTTTATGTTAAATGACGTCATTTTTTTGACGAAATGACGTCATCTTTCCAGCGAAATTCTTTAGTTAAACTCCATTCTATACATAAATGGTGACGTCACTACGCTATTGTCACTTCTATACTTAGACGCATCAAATTCCCCTGGTTTGGGGAATTATGCTTCCGCCAAAGTAATTCTGCGTAGGAATGAAAATGTTCATAATAAAAGAAAATTCGTTTTTTATTGTGTGTTTAAAACGGAATGTTGTTTAAAGAAATGTTATTTAATAATGTTTAAATGTGATTTAGAATCTCTTTTAAGACTGAAAGCGATTATCAGAAGCACGATTACCTGACCTACTTTCGCTTTCACTTTTCACTTGTAAAAGAAGTGCTACCCACAATTCCTTTCCCGTAAGTACACAGGTCAGTAAGACCGATGTGTACACAATTTTTGAAATCTTTAACAATATATATAGATATATAACTGTGAGAAAAAGCATAAAAAGTTGGGTTCGGTGGAATATCGATTTTAATTCACTCGTGATCATATAAAAAATATTTTTCACTCGTGACTGCGCCACTCGTGAATATTATTTTCTATTATCACTCGAGAATTTCGTTGAATAAAATATCACTGATTAATTACGTAAAAAAACAATGTTGAAAGCTTATTTTGCAGACTACGGAGATCCAAATAAAGACACGTTTATGACAAAAGGTCTTCTTGCAGCTTACATACAATACATAAACTTTACACGAACAACAGCCTATTATAAAGCCACAGTTCGTTGTCAGCCGGGATATATGACAAACTCTAGTTCGACCCATCAAATTATGTTTACGCCTGGTGGTGTATGGCGCCCAAACCTTATCTGTGATGAAATAGGTTAAGTATTAGACATTGCTGATTCATGATCATCTTGAAGTAACTATGCTAACATAGTTTTGTCTTGTTCAATGTTTCAAATTACTTCGAAAACAAATGATAAAATAGTTTTCAATATGAGAAAAATACATGTATACAAACCTATTTAAACTATATTTTTTATTTTTTGTTGCGCAGATATTAACATGTGAGTGTATTAGACCGATTTGGTTAATATTCTTGTGTCAGAATGAAGGATTCATCACTTTCAGTGAAAAGGGTAAACTGATGAAAGTGTTTTTCGAACTGCACTTTAATAAGATTGTTATATATATATTGTAATGTTGTTTCTACTCAATGAAATACAAGAATAATGTTTGAGCATAAGTTCATACTGTTTATGCCATGAACATAATAAACTATAGACAGCAAATTAACAATAACTCTCAAAAACAGCTAATACAGATATGTGCTTTATTAACTTAAGGAAACAACAACTTGAGAATAAATATTAATATTGGTTAACATTTTCAAAAAGTAAAATATGATAAGATTTTAACAGGAGGATATTTATGAGCGTTTAAATTAACACAACTGTGCAATATTAATGTTCTATTTTAATATAAGTCATCTTATCAGTAACCATCTTTTACTTAACTACTACAACAACACTTGAGCCAACATCAGCGCCAACTTTAACAACAGCACCTGATCCGACATTGGCGCCAACTACTACAACAACACTTGAGCCAACATCGGCGCTAACTACTACAACAACACTTGAACCAACATCGACGCCAACTAATACAAAAACACCTGAGCCAACATCGGCGCCAACTACTACAACAACACCTGAGCCAACATCGGCGCCAACTACTACAACAACACATGAGCCAACATCGTCGCCAACAAGTACAACAACGCCTGAGCCAACATCGGCGCCAACTACTACAACACATGAACCAACATCGGTGCCAACAACACCATCAACAACAACAAAGCAAATCTCCGGTATGCGCAAGTTCATTTATTGTTCATGTTTAATTTCATAAGGCATCGTATGTTGGTATGTATACTTTGTCCTGGTCATAAACGAGATTTTAAGTGGACACTCAATGCGCTACAATATATTTATGCAATTTACTATTCTGACGGCAAGCTCGGTTTAACGCGTCGTTTAAATTTTCATTTTCTCGTAGTATTTTGTCCTAAGCTTTCAATTTTCTTAAAATCGTAATAAACAAGCAATTTTAGAATTACGCTGACAGTACTCGACACGAACACGTTTTATTTCTACTACACGGTACCGTGAGGTTCAAACTTCGACGACCGGTTTGCCTTATAGGCAACACGCAACATATTGTGTTCACTTTGTGTGACAGAAATATGTACGTCAATGTGACAATCGATAATAAAACGTTGCATTTAGAAACTCTCGTCTTAAAAGTGCATAATTATAAGCAAAACAACCCATAGCCTTACCTTAAACATTGTTAAATTGATCTTTTATAATTTAATTCAGTCCTCATCTGCGTGAAACGGAACAAAGACGTGCAGAGACATTTTCCAACTTTTTTAATGCTATGATCTATTGCAAAACATTTCCCTATTTACTATCACTCATTACGAAGTTCAATTACATAATGTTGTTTTTCGTTAAAATGTACCTGAAAATAGAGCTAAACGGTTGCAAAAATATGTTGTTTTCAGATTGTAAAAATACCCCAAGAATACAAAATGGAGCTTGAATCGCCAATACCACCACCTATGAGTCCATCGCTAAGTTTATGTGTGAAGTGGGATACACATTGCATGGGGACAATTACACCGAGTGTCTTTTCAATGGATCATGGAGTGAAGTCAATATCACCTGTACAATCACAGGTAGCATTTATGTATTCACATATTGTTCCGTAGTGTACTGTTACATACCTATTTCTTTATGATGTAATATCTAAGTACGATAACAGTATTCAGTTATGAACCATATTGAACATTGTTTTCATCGTAATATTGTAACTGCTGATTTTATTTGTTTACGTATTGCCTTTATCAACTGTCTTATCAAAGGTGTGAAGGTGTAAATGTGTTACCATAATGTCTTAATTAAGAAATACATCCCGTTTTGTTTTTGAACATAAATCGTATTCCTTTAAGATTTCAAATAGGTCTTAATAACTGTAAAACTGCTCAGCTTGCCAGCATACCATGCTTATAAAGTTCACGAAGCATAGTTTCAAATGAATTATGTCTGTGTTCAATATTAGAGCATAATAAACGAGAATGAATCCATTTTATTCTATTTTGAGGATTCGTATATACATGTTCACTGTTTCGCTGATGTTGAGTATAAACTGCCTATTGAACATAGTTTCCCAGTATTGTTTTTTATCTAGAGTGTGGGAAACCACCCACAAGCAAATATTCCTCATGTGTGTACATCGCAACTACATACAACGCCTCTGCTGTGTATACGTGTCTCCAAGGGTACGACACTTCTTACAATACAAGACTGTTATCAAGTGTGAGGCTGATAGACTATGGAGTGAACATGCACCTGTTTGCTCAGGTAAATTTGCAAAGGCCACATGATTTTGAAAAGACTGATCAAAGAAATAATTCAATGCATTTTCAAAGTCAGTAATTCTAATTAAAGTATAATGAACGTCTCTTAAAACTATTGTTTTACAGGCTAAGAAACTAATTAATTGTTTCACAGGCACCAGCGTCAATTATGATTTTATGCCTTAATTATGTATATATGTATAGAATTTGAGACGATCGCTTCAGGGTTAAAAAGAAAACTTATTTTAAAATATACCTTTAAAAATAGTTTATAGCAGTTAAACTCGCATGTTATAAATGGTATAATTAAAACATATTTCCGTCAAACACCCAACTGAACAAATTGTATCCACAATGGGTCATGAATAACCGTTTCAAATGCTTTTTCATAATCTATGAATGCACACTAGTGTATCCTATAAGTTGCTTCAAACTTGTTGAATTATAGCGTGGTATACAAATGACCGTACTAAAGTTATACATGATTCCAAAACTAGCTTCGTTAAATATATTTTCACTTTCACACTACGTATTAACGCGATAACGAAGGATTGGTAAAACAAATTCGATAGTATATTAACGATGTGATGCCTAATGTGATTTGATAGTAATAACTCGTAATGAATTAACTATATTGTTTGATGTCAGTTTAAAATCGTCTTATTATTTAATGTGACGTTATACAATTACAACTTCCAATACTCGTTCAAAATATCATGTTTGCTTTTGGGCAATATTACTTGTAGATAAGATACATAGTATGTCGAGCTCTATTATACTTTCCTAACGAGTAATTGAGAAAACGTGTACATTTACTTGTTTTGTTTCTTGTTGTGTGTCTGCATAGATATCGATGAATGCCTCAACAGGAAGACGTGTCACTACAACGCCAACTGTACCAACTTGGACGGCAGCTTCAAATGTGACTGTCATTATGGATATGGAGACCTGGAGGGGTTCGGGGGACAACGCTGTGCTGGTATGCCTCAGTTCCGTTTACTGCAATTTTCCTTCACCCATTTATGCCTAGGGGACTCCCCCAGCCTTCTAAATTGGATCAATTTATTTCCAAAATTAGGGATGTCTAGTATATTTATTTCTATATTTAGAATATTTCTTACAAAAACTCCTTTCAGCAAACAGCGCAGACCCATCTGGGTCATCAAGGCCTTTTTTCTTGACGCTAGGCATTAATGGGTTAACCAAAATCTAACTGTATTGTTTATCTTACACTTGTTAACATGTTTTGTAGCCTCGATCTGCTTAATTAAAGCTTATATAATGTATAACAAAACATGCATAAATATACGAGAAAGTGTTATTATTCTGAAAATCTGCTATTAGCACAAAATGTAAATTATTCTTGATTTTCATGTCAGATATAGACGAGTGTTCTTCTGGTGGCGATTTCTATTGCGCAACATCCTTTAACCAGACCCGAGTATGCGTGAACACTGACGGAGGGTACGTGTGTGTGTGCAGCGTAGGATTTACTGGACCCAAATGTGAAAGCGGTATTCCTTAATGAATATTTTACAATCTGGAATTATAACTTGATCGAGTATAACAAAATACATGAACGCATATATAATTTATTTTGTATGTGTTTGCTTCATTGAATATTTATGTTGAATACTAGTATTGGCAATATATGTGTGTACATAAGAAGCCACTGAATAGTTTGTTCCATGTTTCTAAAACGTAGATAATATGTGTTACATACGAAATTCGTAATGGCACAAAACGTAAAACTAATAATGTTTCCAGATATTGATGAAAGCAAGCATAATACAACGTGCGGTATAAATGCAGTTTGTTCCAACACGTACGGCAGATGCAAGTGTAATTGCAGAGAGGGCTTTCCACAGGATAACCCCTATCTGGAATGCTTCGGTATTGTTGGTTTATTAAACAGTCGCTTATTACATGTACACAACAGTGTACACCGCTATTTTTTGTTGTTGTTTTTTTGTTCGTATTATACAAGTAGTTTGTAATGTTATGATCATATGCCTTTTGTAATTGAATTCCAATATTAATTGTCCGTTTGAAAGCACTCAACTATTATAAAGCTCAGATAGTTGTTACTATGCTGCTCTAGTAAATATTTAACAATTTCAGAATAATTGCACTTAAAATTATATTGTATTGTTGTTTTTATTTGAATTACAATGCTATGAGGTTTATGTTCTTCACATGTGTGTGTTTTGTGATTAAGTCTGGACGAAGTGCAAGATTCGGTATGAATTTTTGCCGGCTTATATCTCCCATTTTATGAAATTGACCGGTATAAGGCGGTGATCCCAGATTCAATCTGATTGTATTTATGGTAAATGTTGCAGTGTACGTATTGGTCTGAATTAATTACTTAAAAGTTCACTGGCCTGAAATAAAACACTAGCGGTTCTCTACAAACATTTTCTCCTGATAATATCCCTAGAGTTTATTATTCAGATATGCAAACGTCCTTATTGTATAATCCTACCATTATCGTGATGAGCACATTCTTGAATGTTGTCTTGATTTACCTCTACAGTGCCGGTTCTATTGGACCTGGTGAAACGTACACGAACATAGACAATGAGATAATCGAGGCTTATCAAATATCAAGAAGACTGCCGTACTTTTGGAAATATGTACATTGGTTCAGGGTATATAATAAACGAGATGGTCTTTTTCAGTTCTGAAATTCAAGAAAAAGCAGCCATGTACTCATTGTTTTGTGATACATTTAGATATGAATGCTCATTATCACAATCTGTGTATAGTATTTATATATATTCATATCGCAATTTATAATGCACGATGTTCTTTTTTGTTTAGTCCTACACATACATTTACAAGCCAATTGTAAATTATAAAATATCTATCTGTTTGTTTCAGCCAAGTATGGACGGATTTATATCGCTCGATTTCCAACCATTATACAACCAATATGGAGGTGAAAATGCCAGCGAGTGGACGACAGCTGTTCAGAACCACAGGGTAATCGCTCCACTATGGACTAACATCGACAGCAGAAACATATAGACGGTGGACTGTGGATTCATGTGTTTGCCGACCACCAAAAGGACACGGAAGAAATTCAGAAGATTCAGGACCTTATCCACATGTACACAAACCAGACCGAGTTCAACGTCAGTGTGGCCCTGGTCGCCACGTGGAAACACGTTACTGTCCACTCGCCCTACGAACCCGGATATGAGCTAGTTAAACATCAGGTACCATGCAAGTATAAAAAGCTTTGTTGTCTGAAGTGTTTACCAACATGTGTTTACTTGTTATTCCCTGATGCTAACTTCACTGCAGATGTAATGTTTACAAAACTTTATTTTACAGAACTTGTCGATGCAGTGCATACTGGTGTCAGACGAGATGTACACCTATATCATATTCAACTATGACCAAGAACAATTTAGTATAAGACCGTTACCGGAGGTGCTTGTTGCTAGTGGTTACACTCATGTGGATTTCCAGGGCACCATTCTGTCTGATAGGCAAAACGTCACAAAATGTAATCAACAAACCAATGTCATTCAGGTACCTCGCCACGCTTCCTAAAAACAAATATAATAATATTGCGTTTGCTGTAACATAAACGTGTCATGCTAAAAAGACACATGATAAGGTTCTTCCTAGCAATAGGTTCCATCTTAGGATCGGTAATTAAGCGAAAGTCGAAATTCAGCATTCAAAAACAACTTTCATACGTCAGACAAAACGTGTTTGCAATGAAGTGTTGCTTGCGTTTAAGATATCGCGCATAGCTGCAAATAGAATGAAACAACTATCAATGCGAATGTAATGAAAAGTAATTGTCGGCATAGACGCAAAGACGTCAGGGGCAGAATTTCCGTAAAAGAGGTGCCGGTCTTACCGGTATGCATGCTTTGCATGGATAAATACTGCCATGGTGGTTACAGAAACTGTACATTATCTGCAATACCAACAAAGCTTGCATGAAAAATCCTTCCAATCACATATTCCGTTACATGTTTTTTTAATATTTTTTATTATTTCAATGAAGCTATCATTATTAAATAAAATGGATTTAGAATTATTTTCGATTTCGGATAAGACGTTTTTTTTAAAGTTGCTGCAATCCGGACAACACCGATTGGTTTAGTTGTTTTAGCTTACTTATAGAGATTCGCTTTGAAAAACAGGTTTGTGATATGTTGACTGAAAGGTCACGGAAGATAACTTGAAATAGTTCGTCCTCCGTTCCTTGAGCGTAGAATATTATTTAGGTGTATTATTTTATTGAAATTGAGAAAAGTTGCTGATGCTCGGGAGTAGAGATATAAACGTACAACGTAATTATTAAATCACTGCATTTGAACCGTGCAATTGAATTCATAGGACTCCGTGGACGATGGTTGTACAACGTAACTGTTGTCACCGACTCCATGCGAAATGAAATCCTGTGTCAAAGGTTTTACCGAGACAATTGTCGCGCTAAATGCTTGGATTCAGAACCAGTTGGAGTATGCACTGACCTGTCCGTGTCAGGGGGTTATCATGCTGGAAGTACGTAAAAAACGAAATGTTTTGTTAATTGATTAAAGGAAATTCATGCTATTAGTGTATTATTGCAGCACATTTGTAATAGTTTTATCGCTTACGCAGATGACACAAACGTTCGGTTTTATTAATTCAAATGAAAATATAATTATGTAGTTTTTACAGAGACACTTTAACTAACTTGCATAGATCTTTATTGTACCTACCTTGTGTCAATGATTAATCAGAACGATAAATTTCCATAAAGGGGCCTTTTCACAGAGTTTGACATGTTTTGAAGTTTGTCATTGAATGCATAATATTGATAAATGTAAACATTGGATCTAAAGAGCTCCAGTGAAAATCAAGAATACAATTTGAAAAAGAAAAAAATGTAACCCTCAGCAGGGCTCGAACCACTGACCCCTGGAGTCCTGGAGTAAAAAGTATACCGCTTAGACCACTCGGCCATCCTTCCTTATACAATGACATATGTATTTTATACTTTATATAAGCAACCTTCGTAGTTTCACAAAATGTAACGACAACAACACAACTCTCCAAATTATTAATTCGTTTCGCGTTGCAACGCTTTATAATTTTCAGGTTATTAAATCGCCAAAAGATGCATAAAATGGCTATTTTATAGCATTGTAAATGTTCAGTTATACTTTTTCCTCACAAATATCATAACTAAAACGAAAATTTGCGACTCTGAATCAATTTTTTTCAATTGTGTCGATTTGCCCAAATGTGAAAAGGCCCCTTTAAATAATGAGGTCAAGGCAAACAGTAAATATAAGTTCCATGAAGTTATCTATTAATTTCTCGCGTAGTTATATTAATTACAAATGCATAATTCACCAAATTAAATTGCATTTCGTTAACTTTAATTGTAAAAATTCTGTTCAATAGTTCTACTGAATTTTTATCGCAAAACACATAGGTCAAAAGCAATCCGACGACTGTTGTTATGTGTATTACAGGACTACACTTTCACCCGCAATGACTCCCTACTTCCCAAGTTTGGAAGCCGAGTCTTGGTTCTTCAGCGTCTATGGCATCAAACAAATATACTGTTATATGTGAGAAGTAAATAACAGTTATTTGGTCATGTCCATCCCTGTTACCGTTTGAAAATTATGTTATCTTTATTTTCTGTGTTGTTTCTTCAGGGATGCACGGATAAGGGCCGCAATTCCTTATTTTTAGCTTAGACTGGTGTTATTTGCTTTTGCTACTGTTTAAGTTCTCCATGCTTCAAATACTCTTTCATTTACAATGTTCAGCAAACTGCAGTCTCAGTACCCGGGTGCAGTGGCGGCAGAGTTCGAAAACAAGTCAGTTGCAGAATTTCTCGAGAAAGGTTACAGTCAGTGCTGCTCGCCTGGTGTCCGAAAGAAATACTGTAACCTGTACAAGGAGATAAACCCGCCTGATGACTGCTCAAGATACACGATAAGCGACGAGATACCGCTAAGGGCAGACTTAATGCAAGATGTCCTTGGTGTTGAGAAGCAACACGAGCACGCAGCGGGCGACGGGATGCTGGGTCACTACGTCAGATGTGTGCTTAAAATGTTTGGACTGTAAGCTTGACCACATACACATGACAATCATTAACAGTGTAACCGAAGTCTGAAAAAAGGGGTAGTAATTCTTAAATGTGCATATATGATGTGTGATGTAGAGTCTTCCAATTATGTCTTGTAGTTCGCACCTTAGTTCAATCTACGAAATCTATTTTTGGTCAAACGCTTTTGATTTTAAATACTTTTAAAATATGCTTCACTTGTTAAGTATACTTTTCAGAGGTTTCATTGGAGTACTGTTATATCTAAATACACAATGAATGTATGTTTATTACATGTTTTGTCAGCGGGAACAATGTGACAATTATTGGTTACCTACAGGTAAATGTACCGCAGAATATGCCAGCATTTATGCAAAAGGACTGGTGTAATCTGTATTTCTATTTGTTTGCTGTTAATTGTGTTACTTCTTAAAACATGGAAGTCAGTACAATTTGTAGTGCATGTACATTAGTCATACTTTGGATTTGTCTGAAGGTGGTGTGTTTGATTCAATAAAGATAACTTAGTTAAAGAGATGTTGACGTCATTCTTTCGCAGGACACACCGAAGATCATTTTCACTAACATGTTTGTTTAATCTATAGAGTGCTGATTTTGCAATTAATTTTGACAGAAATGGCAAATTACTCACTGGTCTGTAATTTAGTTTAGTTTAAACATATTTATTTAAGCTCGATTGCATCGAAAGCCTAAGGCTTATATAAACGCTCTCGAGTCCGTTTCCTGGGCCTAGAACCAGTACTTGGTGTCTATGGGGGAGATCTAAAGAACGCTCCATCGGTGGGGATCGAACCTGTGATCTCCCGGTCGTTAGGCGGACACCATATCCATTACACCACGGCGACCTTTTTGATTGGTAATTTGAAAAGGTCAATTCAAGGCCGTCTTTTTTTGACAGCGGTCAAACAACCGCCTGCTGCCACTTCGCAGGGAATACACCTTATGCCAAGGAAGGGTTTGCTCATTTAGAAATGGTTGGAAGAAGCTCATTCAAAAACAACTTTAACACTTTTGTCGGTAAGATATTAATTTCGCAGGACTTTGTTTGCAATTGATTTATTAGCTTTCTGATTTCATCTTCTGTGAGTTTTTCAAAATTTCCAAACTGTGTGACCTGTTTTGCAATCGGCGTGTAGTTGTCAAAGTCTTAAAGATTCTCTCGGATATTTGTCTCTATTTTCTGTATAACATGATCAGCAAATGTGTTTTCATTTTGAACAGTTGACAACGCGTTCTCCGACTTGCTTCCCTTAAGCTCAGACACAATTTTGTACAGCTTTTTGGAATCACCTTTAGATTCAAGTGCGTTCTGGCTGAGTGTCAATTGCTTTTCATGCTTTAATTCACAGTGATATTTATGAAGCGATACTTTGTAATGTTCATAGTCTTGTGGTTTACGATATTTTCACCATTTTTTCTGACCTGCGTAAACGTCGCATTAGGTGAAATATATTCTCACTGAACCACGGTTTTGGAGATCTATAAATTTGCGTTATTTCTTTTATAGGAGCATGTTTATCCAGAAGTCCCCCGATTTCATCCTCAAACGGATAGACATAAGTTTCTAAAAAGTCAGATTCGATTGACAATTTAGCAAGATCACTACCAAGTTCGGCATAATCAATGTATTTGAAGTTTCTTAAAACTACAGTTTTGCTGATTATATTTTTTTGTGTTTACTTTCGTGACAATTTTAATAGCACAGTGATCAGAGATGAAAGGGCGAGGTTCATAATACAGTAATTCTACACCGTTTGCAAGTTCAGTTATCACTAGATCAAGACTATGGCGATGCACATGTGTAGGGAAAGTTACATGTTGTTCAAATCCCAGGGCAACTAAACAGTTATTGAATTCTGAAAATGTATTACTATCTTCATGTATGTGCAAATTGAAATTTGCCCATGACCAAACGGTTTGAATATTTTGCGACAATGTCTTCTAGAAATTGAAAGAAATTGATCACAAACTGTGCAGGTGTAGCCAAATATGGAGATATGTAAACACCAACACAATTTATGGTAATATTTTTACAAATCAGCTTTAAAACTCCGTACTCAAAGCATTGGGTGTGCCTAATACAATTTTACGCCTGTTAACACTACTTTTGCATGTCAGAGCAACACCACCCCCTGTCTTATTTCTACGATTTGCACCACTCATTAATAACTATTTTGATTCAAATCTGATGTTTCGGAATGATGTTGTTTTTCGTCTGAATACCATGTCGCAGTTAAAAGAGCAAAATCAGTTTTGTCTTCACGGAGCAATTGACCAACGAATACATCTTTCATGACTAATGAACGGCAATTTAAAGTTAGACAGGTAACATTCTCTGTAAAATTGTTAAGATTATTGAATCGTTTAGGGTATATCAAATTTGAAATATTTACACCAATTTGTCCTATATTTCTTGTGTGAAGAGTTATTCTGTTTGTCCCTGACCGAGTTCTTCTAAAGTTCAGTATACCTACACATTGTAAGCTGGCTAACACTTGTTGTTCAGGCTTAATCCATTGTCTAGGTAGTGAGCGAAAACTCATCATCTCACTTGCGGTATATGATAATCCGTCTGAGGGCAATTCGTGTTTTATGCATTTAAAAAGTATTCAACCAGTTACAACACAAATCTTTGTTAATGTTTAATTGTTTTAGACACAAATACTTTGTAAACACAATTAAAATCCCAAAGACAAAGTTGATATTCATGATGCACACATATTTAATAAATATCCACAGCAAAAATGAAGTCAGTACAATGTCTTTTTCTCACACAAACTCAAATAATTGAGAGAGTACGATTTAGCAGCCTAACACATTCGGCACCTCATTTAACACTAGGGCTGCGTTTGTGAAACACAATGCCCCGTTCAGCGCCTTAAAGTTTCACAGCAGCTATTTTAGAGAAAACATGGCCCATAACTTAGCCAAAAATCAATGGACCAAAACAAAACTAAAACTTCATCTGTAAGTCGTGTAGGTAGACTCCAGTACCAAAAATCAGCTCAATATATGAATACTTTGCGTAAACAAAATCTGGAAAAAGGTTATAATACAAATATTTCTATATCCCAGAATATTTCTATATCCCAGAACCATACATTAGCGAAAAAAATGTGGGGTTCTCCCTTTTAACTTTTATGGATGTATACACGACGGTAAGTGGTAATTTATTTTTAAATAACTTTTTAAAATTATTTTTCTCAAGAATTTCAACTGATGCATTTAAGTCAGATTGTTATGCTGCGAGTGGCAATGTGAAATACATTGGAATTACTTTATTTAATAAGCATGACTTCTTGTTCAATAATTCAGTATCTACTGCATTCATTGTACAGGGTTATACTTCATGAAAGATTTCAGACGTATTCAAGGATATATTCTTATACCTTTAGATATTGGCAAAAACTGCACGAAAAACTGTCTTTTAAGCACTTAATATTTTTGCAAATGTATTTTAATATTTTGAGAAATTTGGAAAAATAAAATTCTTAAGAGTGTGTTTACATTTTGTCAAGACCGTGTGTAAAACCCGGGAAACCCTGTTGATGCTGCACCCTGTTAAAGCGTTGGGTACACACAATTTCTAAGTCCAAGGCCCATAACTTCGCAAAAAATCAATGGACCGGAACACATTTCACACTTCATCTGTAGGTTATGTAGTCTAGGAAGACTGACATCCAAAAATCATCCCAATATATGAAAGCCTTGCGTCATAAACCTCCGGAAAACTGTTATAATGTTATTATAGTGAAAATTGATCAGTCCAAGGCCCGTAACTACCCCTAAAATTCAACAGGCCGGCACGAATGTCACTCTATGAAGACTCATATACCAAAAATCAGCTCAATATCTAAAAGCCTTGTGTTAAAAAAATACGAAAATCTGTTATTATAGGGATTAACAATTACTAAGTCCAAGGCACATAACTCCGCCAAAAAAACAATGGGCAAAAAACAATTTCACACTTTATCTGTAGGTCATGTTGGTAGACTCGCATACCAAAAATCAGCTAATCATCTGAAACCGTTCCGTAAAAAACATCCTGAAAACAGTCGACGGTAACTATTCAAAAAACAAATTCCATGCTGACAAAATAAATGGTTTCAAAGTATCAAACAGTGTAAATATTATTTTGATTTGTGAAAGTTTCAGTAACTAACCCGAACTAACCTGTGTCCGTGGATCTTTGCTCCGCTTGGCAGACAAGAATGCAATGGCAATGAAATAGTCACTCCATTCCAGGTATACCTCTCGCTTCCTCGAAATCTTGTCATCTCTGAAAAGGTCAAGAACACTAATTAATTCAAATGGCTGCAATGAAATATGGCGCTTATTTGAGCTTGACAGGCAACGTTTATGTACTGTTTTTCATTTAATTCGCTATATTCCAGTTACACATAAATCATTTCGGAATGGATGACTTCCGGTTAATTGTAAACGTCGATTCTTCTGGGCAGAAACGAAAATAATCTACTTCGGTGAATGAAGTATGTATTACAAATGTTTTGAATCGGAATCTATAGTTTACCTAAATTATATCAAAATGTGTATATTCAAACGCATGTAATTTTCTTTAATCGGGTTTTCAGCAGATTTTGATGTTTAACTCCCGGGAGGTGGGGATAACTTCCTATATACGGGTATATAGGGGTGTGCCAAAAATGTGGGGTGTGTTTTTCGACTAAAATTATAGATATGGGTATAGTTTTGAGCATCTACGTATTGATATGGGTATTGAAATCAGAAATGTACTTGGATAAAAATTCATATAGATGTGAGAGTATCAGTATCAAAATGGGAATGACAAATTTCATTCTTGTATTCAAATGGGTATCAAAGAGTAAATTTCACCCAGCTGTATCCGCAATCACTTAACCTGTAAATATACAGCTGTAACTTTGAACATTACTGTCTCTCCAGGGAGTAGAAACCAGACTGATAGAGATAATTCTTTTATTAAAATGGGTCTACTTACTCAATGGTATCGTATACAAATGGTTCTTCTTTTTCAAAAATCTTGTATCGAAATGGATCTACTGTATCAGAGTTCCGGTATAAAAATGGGTCACATTTCGGAAGTCTCAGTAGGACACTCCTACCCTAAAATTTAGGAAGTTATCCCCCCTCCCCCCCCCCGGGGTTTAAGTAGTGCCGTAGTGGGTGGGGTAAAGTAACAACCTTGCATGCTACATTTCATTGGTATTTTATAATTTCGAGAAATTTAATTGTTTGGTACCGTCAAATTTGCCATATTGACATGGCAATGTTTTTAAGTCATCTTTAAAAACTCATTTATAAGAAAATATGAAACTTTGTATGTGAATTGTTTTGTTTTTTTTTGGATTTAAGTAACAATCACGCTAAAAAATATCGAATATTTCGTTAAATCAAACTAACACATAAACAATCAATGTTCCTTTTAGCAAAATGCAAAATTTCAACGTTAGATGTTGTCTGGTAGAATTGATTTAACGAGATACAAAATGCTCGTTTTTATTTTTTTGTGTGGCCACAAATAATTCGATTTGTATCTCCCGTGAAATATCCGAACATTTACCGGCGAACACGAGATTGGATACGGTAAGCGTCGGAAGCATGACGTAGCTCTCATGAATAATCATTCTGTGAAATCAAAATGAATTCTGGGTAACTGGAACTTAGCGAATGCGAAAATGGCTTGTATAAATTATGCAAATGAACGCAACCCAAATGAATCCGATCCTGACTCGAAAGCGAAAGTAGATTACATCGTGGAACGATATTTAGATATTTAGATGCTTAAAACTTGCCGAATGCTTGTAATATAACGTTTTTACATCAATGTTACTTGTTTTTAGGGTCTTCCTATTGTAATTAACCATCATATGGTACTACTTGTTGTCGAATGTTTTTATATAGCATAATACAGTAGCCGTATGTATTGGTGAGCGTGATAGTGACTTTAAGGAATGATAAGCAACATTGATCCTATCTTCCATAAATGTTATGGCTTCTCCGTTTTTATAAATGCCACTTTATGTCCTGCCACCAGCACAAAGGACCACGATGGAAATATGGGTCTACTCATTTTTGTGTAATCCTTGGTGTTGGTGTGTATGTCATGGTATATTTATCTTCATGTGTGTGATATTTTTATATTTTGTACATTTTGTAAATGCCCATGTATGCATTCCTTGCCGAAATAAATCTATCTATCTATCTATGGCAGATTAGCATGCTGATGATGGTCCTGTTCACCGAGCATTTAATTTGAACATATTATTGTAAGAATCTATAACATATACTTCAGTCTATACTGAAAATATATCAAATTAAACAAATATGAAATGATGGAATACTGAATTTTTTGTGAATTAAATTGTAAACAATTTATTTTTAACTGAACATAAATTCTAAATAAAAACACTGTATAATTTTATCCAGTCAATGGTCTTTTTTAACAAACATGTTAAAATATAATATTTTCTTTCCTTTCACTTATTGTCTTTAAACAATTATCATACTTGATTGATATGTTTGCCTTGTCATTAAATTGGGTTCATTTTTTTAGATAAATGAATGACAGAGAAATAAAATACCTTGCTTTAACGGGACCTTTTCACGTTTGGGTAAATTTACAAAATTGAAAAAAGTTGATTCAGATTCGCAAGTATTCGTTTAAGTTATGATATTTGTGAGGAAACAGTAATACTGAACATTTACCATGCTCTAAAATAGCCATTATATGCATCTTTTGACGATTTAAAAACCCAGAAATTATAAAGCGTTGCATTGCGAAACGAATTAATAATTTGGAGATGTCTGTTGCTGTCGTTATATTTTGTGAAACTACGAGGATTGGTTATATGAAGTATAAAATAAACCTGACATTGTATTCGGAAGGATGGCCGAGTGGTCTAAGCGGGGGACTTTTTACTCCATGACACCAGGGGTCAGTGGTTCGAGCCCTGCTGAGGGTTCCTTTTTTTCTTTTTCAAATTTTATTCTTGTTTTTTTTTACTGGAGCTTTTTATATCCAATGATAGCAGTTATCAATATAAATTAGTTAATGTCAAACTTCTAAAAATGCCAAAACCTGTGAAAAGGCCCCTTTAAATGGGTTTTACCTCTGTTGTTTTTCAGACTTGACAAGGATTAGTCGATGAATTTGTAACGCGTTTAAGGTGCGAATCTGTGTACAAATTACATGAACACCATCAAACCCCAGTGAAGATGTTATGCGGCAAATTAATTATCAAAACTATCACCATTTTGTGGTGTTTACGGAAAGCTTTTTCAACTCACTATGGTAACAAAGCATTTAATATTTATTTCTGCATAATCAAAGCAAAGTGTACGTATTGATATTTGTGTATATTTATGGGTTTTGTATCTATGCCATTGCTGAAATTGATTAGATGCATATGAATCTGATTAAGTATGTTAATTAAACAGTTGTTTCATAACAAATAACAATATTAACCCAATGATGCTTGTTTGTGGTCTATTGAGTTTATTTTGTTTCCAATATCATCTTTATATGAATATCTGAAGTATATCAAAATAAACACTTCATTAATAATAACATTACTATATAGTCAGCATTCACATCTACAAGAGTAATTACGCATCAAATACATAAAGAAGTACAGCAGTATTCACAAAGTAATTTTAATCTGTCAATTAATGAATTTGCAAATCTTGCCATACAAATATATAAATGCTCCAATTAACACGTTACACATGATTATCACAAAAATGTCTTGACTGGGGGGGAGGGGGGTTATAATACCAACACACATATTGAATTGTATTAAAACTTCATGAACTCAATTTCAAATGAAATCTGAATAACTGAAAATAGTTTAAGATTCTTAATGAAAATACTCATTCGACCCAGTCATGAAAGGGGGCTGCAAGATCTTGTTACAACTGCACCAAGTAATAAACATTAAATGTTGTTCAATTTATTGAATTGTCAATTTTTTAATTTGTATTTAATGTCTCCTTTGATTTTGTTTCTTTCACTGAAATACTTGCACCCTCTGGTAATTAAACAAACAGTCTTTTAAAGACTGATCAATTTTTAAGAGTTTAAAGAACATTATTCCGTGAAACTTTTGAAAATTTACTATATGACAACATTTCATTGATCAAGGTATCAGTAAGTCTCTAGAAGGTACTTTCAAGAATACTTTGATCTCCCTGAAAAGAACAAAAAACAGATGAAATCAACTGCAAAACATTAAACAATAAAACAAATAATCAGTTAATACACATTATACAACACATTTATACTGACAACCAAGCAGATCATTGTTTACATTGAGAATTAATGTATATTACAATGTATGTACAACCATAGAATTATTTAATGGTTAATTAAGCAAAACAACCCATTTTGGACTTGAATTATATGTTTGGTTTTTATTGTTTGCTTGTTACACAGATACTTTGCATAACCATATATATTAAAATAAAATGTGTTACAAAATTCAGGATTATGATAAGCATATGTAAACAAACACAAAGAGAATGAGTAAGTACTGCAAACAAAATATGCTGAGCAGCCTCATAAATGAAGCTTTTTAGGAACGGCACACTCTCTATTAAATCATGTTAAATTATGTCCAGAAAAGAAGTGTTCTAGGCTACGCATCTCTTCGGAGTATTTGAAAATATAAATGACATGGTTATCAGACTCTTTTAGTCATTCGATGTCCTACCTTGTGATGCACAAGAGAAGGCATGTCTGATATGTTGAATCTTCTCGGATGAAAGTGTAGTTGTCACTCTAATAATTGTCCATATGGCATCAAATATCTTAAATAGAAAATTATATTATAGAAATAAACACTTACATTTAACAATGAAGTCATATGAACTGTAATATTTGGTATCATTATCTCACTACATAAGTGTCCTTATGTGCATGGAAATAACAAGATTAGCTTGACAGTGACAATATTGACATTGTATATCCAGTAGCATTACATGACCGTGTTGTTTACCATACAATATAACCCAGCATGTAAAATGTAATACATTTCTTAAAAAAACATTCAATATCTATCAATGTATCGTGTTTTTGTTACTACCGTTGCTATAATAGTTAAAGTCCACACACAATTCTATTTTTCAAGAAATCTACATCAATACACTTTACCCCACACACGTGTTCAACGTGTATTTAAAAAAACAACATGTTAGCCGGTTGACAACACATAAACATCAATATTAAATATATTGAAAACAAAATGCAAACACATCCAACAAATAGTTTCAATATTTTTAAACGATAATTAATAGTCTTACCTAAAACTGGATTGACTATGCGTTTTTTACGACAGTAACGGAATTACGTTGCGACCGGAAGTCATCAGTTTTCACGGCGTTCTGGTCTATTGGAAAGTCGAGAATAGCAATGGCACATGGTAACATTGGAAAGTTTGTACGAAAAGTCCTTGGAACAAATGTTGCTCAAATTTTATTTCGATATATTCAACTTCCTTGACGCGGAAGAAATATATCATTATGAAACCAAACCTTTGAAAAGTGTTATGCACCTACTGTGAAAACAATGAGCTTGATGACACAGACGACATTATCAAATATTAGTGATATGTCAAAATCTGAAAGTAAAATATTGCCGCGATAATACGTCATGCGTTCAAAAGCCTATACCCAACTGTAAGGATACACACTACCAATATTTGCAAGTATGACGGAATCCTACAGCCATACTATTAACAATTATTACACTCTCCCAGAGATAAGCAGAAAACAATCAACGTAATTTATTATAATTATTATATTACTTACTTGTTTACATTGATGATGCATAGTAGAAACGGTTGTTTAATATTGTCCATGGTGAAACGGAACAGTATTATATGAACACGGTCGTATTTGGTTTCATAAAGATCTGCTGAAGGCATATCTCGAAAACTACAGGAATTTTCAAACTCTATATTTATATTAACTTTTGTATGTTTAAACATAAGTATGAAATACATGAACAAAAAAGGAATAACGGTACTCGCCTCAAAATAAAGCCAGATAGTACGCCAGTGTTTATTTACTTACAAGATCGCAAAATCCTGAATACCCTTTTATCTACGAGTATTCTGTTGGACAATGATATATGGATATCATATCTTTCTCTTAGCAATATCAATTTTACACCTTAAGTTAAGGTTAAGTTAAGGTAATTATGTTTGACCCACTTATAAATCTTCATGATAATCATGCGTTGCGTGCAGCGTAAACTGTGATATTTAATCTCGGCATATTGAAAGGGGTGCATTCCATAGTGCATATAAATCTTGTTAGTTTAAAAGTATTTCTCCACGACGAAAACATCAATGTTCGCTAATATCTAAATGATTGAAATATTTCAAAGTTGAAATATCAAAATTGGGAGTTTTCAAGTCTGGATATCTGTGGAAAATTTAGTCTGCGATTTTCCTTAATTGTTATTGAATCCAACAAATAATTAATGCGCAATTCCTTTTTTACCAAAAATTTTACCATATATTTTAAGTCTTTGTTAATTAACATGATCAACGTACGAAAATTACTTTAATGTGACAAAACACATCAATGTTTACATTCATGCATGGAGACCGTGTGTTTAAATTAAAATAATTTTCATATTGTACGTATGGCTGTTTACAATGTAAACTGACAACACATAACACTGTACATAAACATGATAGCCAACCTATTATATGTGCATCCTTTGTAATTAATTTTAAGCCATCAATACCGACATGAACATATGTACATGCACATGTAAAACCGACAAACACACGCATCCGTGTAATATTCATGTTAAGCGACAACTGCAGTTTTTAAGATGGGTGTTAACAGTATGTCTGCATGGTGTTACCGCGGACAAAAGTAAAGTTACCACGGAGAGCCATGATGTAACTGCGGATATCGGTGATGTCACGGCGAACAGCCGATCGTTATCTTTTTGAGCGTCGTTATAATGACCCGAGATTACAACGCGATCTTGAGGCTTTAAACCGCGACACCGCGTGTTTGTCTGCGGATTCGACAAGGGACACATTACTACGAGCTGAACTGTAATCGCCATACAAACAAACATTTAGACGAGGCTTTATCTGGGACATTTTTTACGCTTGTCGAATACTGACTCAACGGTACTGATACGGTCATGATATCAGAAATAACGTCCACATGTGGAAGTTAATCAAACAAACTGTAGGCGTTATCATTTGAAAATATAGTTAAAATGGCGGTCTTCGCGGAGCATGGATTTATATGTTGCATTTTTATTTGTGTTTCATTTCAATATGTGACAAGTAAGTTTAGTTTGATTTTTATTTGACAACGATGCTCCACATTCACATTTATATGTAAATCTTAAATTGGCGTCTTTTAAAAATATATGCTTTTAATGAATGTTCGTTCAAAGAGAACGAAAGGCATTGTATCACATTCTTTTTAAGGATGCCAAAGTGGGGTAATGGCGAAACTATTTTCATAACGGTGTATAGTGTGCATTGTTCCATATGAATAATTACGATTTCAATAAATGGAAATAAAAACAGAATAACGAGAAGTTTATTCTTAATTACGAGTCGCGGTAACATTGTATCATGGTAAATGCTAAAAAAGACAATAACATGTGGCAATAGCATTGCTTTGAACAATATTAACTTGTGTTTATTTAAAATATGTGCAAGCATTTTACAATGATCAATGATTATGATGCATTTCACCATACACGTATTTAAACATCATCGTTGTTTTCGAATAGATTAACAGTGCTTAAGTTAAAGGCTGAGCACGTCTGTATTAACAAAGACACGTCAATTTTGTGTTTTAATGTAAGATGAGCATTTTGTCATTATTTATTTTATTATCGTTTGAATCATTCCGTATATCAGATTAAACAATATTGGTGGTTGCGTCAATGTTTCGACGAAGTCTATAGCGAGTAGTATTTAAAAAAAATCTAATATTTATTTATTCTACTAAAATTGTAATTAATTAATTAATACAACTGGACTATAGTGTATTTAGTTACTTTATATTTAAGATGCACAATGAAAAATGAAAAAGTTCAGGATTATACTTTATTTTTAAAATAGTATAATATTAATATAAAACTGACAAAATCATGCAAAAGGCGCGTGCATTTGAGTTTGAACATGTGCGTGATAATCGGTGGCTGTATGATGTTGTGTTTTCGGTTTATTGAGTTACGTACCTTATTTGTAAAGAAGGCATTATTATAGATACCGTCTGTATGGCTCGTCAATGGTAACCTGGCGCTGACTTTCATGCAGGAACGAGGTTAAATCAATATCCATACTGGAAGCGATTTTTATTTGGTCGCGTTAGCTGCCGACTTAATTTACAGAACATGTTTTGCAAATCATTATGTGCTTAGCTACGCTAAGGACGGTAACTGCAAGTCACTACGCTAGGAACGATTACCGCTGCCTGTTTATACTTCACTGGTACACTGCAGCAGACAGCCTATATTTATTTAAACAATCGGTTTAAGAGCTTGTGGGACATATAAGCCAGTCTAGTATTTATAACAGCTTGTGCGACGACATTGGTAAGTTTATCATTGAAGTCTGTACATATTGGCTGCTTTCAGGGAAAACGGGGCTTAATGCTGCATTAAAAGTATGTCATGTGGGCAAATTGTTTCTCAATAATTTAAAGAAAAAAGATAAAGTATTAGATACACATATCACAACATGTATATGATTATAGGCTTGTTATTCTTTAGCAAGGCAGCCAAATTTCTAAAGATGGTTGCCAGTGCAGCAACCAATTGTGAAAAAAAGACATATTGTTGTTATTTTGTCTAAGTTATCTCTATAACATAAATATGAGGATAAACAGTCACACACATCTCGACCTGTGCTTTAAGACACACTCTTTAAAATAAGAATGGGTTGTGTTCATTTCAAACTTGCGATATAAAAAACTATATCATAAGATTGAAAACTGATTTGCTTCTAAGATTATGAAATAGCGAACAACTTCAGTGCCTTCAGCGCTTTGATTATCAATTGAAGCGTACCTCACTAAGTACCGGTATCCTGTTATAGTCACGTGCACACCGTACTGGAACAAAACAGAATGCAAAAATAGGAAACAATCCGCGCGTAACATTTATGCTAGTGGAGTTCAGAGGTACCAGGTAACAAAACCCACCAACAAAACAAATGTATTTCAGTTAAAAAACAATTGGCTTGAAATTGCAGCTTTTATTCGAAATTCGTCCCACTTTCGTGCGGCAAATAGTTTATTAAGTAGGATTGCTGGGACACACTAAGGGTCCACACATTATGCAGCCTCACGTGCGGAGCGACCTCTTAAACATTGAAATACACACACAAACTCAGCGATGTCAGATCAATGTAGTCGAGCTGTGAGTGTAATCAATTAATGGTGTATTCTATAAGTGTGTCAAATATCGTAGACTATTGCGAATAAATAGGAAGAAAACACTGATTGTATTTAAATTTGAAATATTGCAAACCTTTCTACAGTGTATATCTATGACATTTAACTGTTTTGTTGATTTCAGTATGCTTGGTTTAAACCTTTTTTAGCTGATTGCATTGAAAGCCGTTTGATCATATGAACACTCTTTAGTTCATTTTCTGAGAATGACTAGCAGTGCATCTTTAAAATACTTTAAGAACGCTCTTCGAGTGGGGATCCATCCCGAGACCTTGAAGTCCCAAAGCTGACACAATATTCACTACACCATTGCAGTAGTAGTTCTAAATATGTTAAAGCTATAACATGGAGTCTTACCTCTGTTTTTGTTCTGTTTTACAGCTGACACACCACTGTATCATTTTACATCAACCCAACATGCCATCCTTCCAACAGAAGGCAGCTACCACCTCATCAGTAGCTACATCCCAGTTGTGTATGAAGAAAGATCGTTTACATCGTTTGTGGTAAGGTTAGTTCCTTTACAGCATTAAGATTGGGTAGTTCTTCTTGACGGCTCTGAGCTTTTATGAGTACATACCCATAGCGCATAGCCCGGAGGGTCAATAATTGGGAGTTGGATTATTGCAACTATAAGATAGGGATGCTAACTTTAATTGCATATTTACATGAAATAATAACTAAATTGCGATCTTAAATCTCAGCTGTAGGCAGAATCACACATTATTGCTCAAACTCAGGGTTGGAGTCAAACTCAATCAAACAGACATATGTGAAATATAAGTAAAGCATGGAATGAAATCGCAGCTCTAAACTAAGGAAACAACTCAACTTTGAGTCAGAATATTAGCCTTAAGTATCTCTCTGATACTAGGCCCATATCCTAGGTGTGTGCAAATTACAATAAAACATACTAGGTAAAGGTTACCCAAATAAATCAAATAGTTATAAGCAAATATCACTGCGCCAACTCCATTAAAATATACATTATAAATTTATTTTAAATGTTTTGTGTATGCAGATAAGTACGAATGGATTGGTTGCCTTCACAAATGACACCAGTAAAGCAGAGTTCAATAATGTGGACTGGAGCAAGGATGATATATCTCCTTTCTTAGACGTACCCTTCATAGCTCCTTACTACCACGACGGAGAAAGAATAGGTGTTCATAAGGATTACAAAGGCAGTGTGGAGTATGAACAACTTGGACCTACCAACCCAGACAACAGAACCTTGCGTGACTTTGGGAAATACTGCAGCTCCCAAGTTGTAGGGGCCAGTTATTTCACTCCAACTTGGGGGTTGGTCATAACATGGAGAAATGTCACATCTAGAAACGTTCTCACTTGTACAGCAAGTTCTTGTCCGGTAAATGTTTTTGTTATGATAATAAATTTTAGAAGCTTTAGCATAATTAATTTCATATAAAATGTTAACTTTCACATAGCAAGATTTTAAGAGTTAAACATGTTGCATTTTGTAAAAAAAAATCATGTTTGAAATATTGATGCAATTCTATACTTCTAGCTTTGTGGAATGCAGTATATGAATCATACCAGATCATCGCTGTTAAATATTTATTATTCATCAAAACTCATCCAATGAATTTTAATCTTTATATTGGTTAAATAAAAAAAGACGCATACAAGTAATTTATACGGCTGTATTCAGTTAAGTTTTTCTTTCCAAGTTTACTAAGTTAGATTGGTAGCTTTGTCATTACAAATCTTAGCCTGTCTATTAACTGGGGTGGTAAAAAAAGTTGAGAAGGTTAACTTACCGCATTGATATAACTTAGCAAAAACAAAAAACAAACAAGGATTTGATGATAGTTGTAGGATACCATTTTGTGTTTCAGAGTAACACCTTCCAGTTGGTTTTGATAACTGATGGCATGGATTCCTTTGCAATTTTCAACTATGAGAAGATGGACATGTTACCTTGCGAATATTGTCAGGTAAAGTGACTAAAAACAGTATCCAGATTAAGTTTGCAAATCCAGATTATTTGCAAACTTATTTTTTTTTCTTTATTGAACAATTGTTATGAAATTTTGCATATTTGTAGGGGGCATTGAGTACATACATATAATTGAAAAAAAAGAGTTAAAATGTTTTTGGAAAGTAGAGTTATTTGATGATAAAGTTGCCATCCCCCGTTGGATCCCAACGGAGTTTTGGCTCCCCCGTTAAGAATTGCAATTCTCCAACGGGAGTGTTTTGCCAGACGGGAGAATTTTACCTATATTTTACAAAAAATGTAATTTAAATATTATGCTTTGTTTTCTGTTTCAATGTTTACAAATACACATGTTAAAGTTATAATTGTAAGAAATATGTACTTAAATAAGAAAATAAAGTGTTGATTTTCTTCCCCCGTGGGGTTTTGACGGGGGATCCCGTCCATCTCCCATATCCATTAAACTCCAACGGAGTTTTCACGGGGGACCCCGTCAATCCCCCATTTAAATTAAACCCCAATGGGAGTTTGACGGGGGATCCCAGTTTAACTCCAATTTATAAAGAACTACAATGGGAGTTTGACCAGAGAAGGGAGGGGGGGGGGGTCAGACTTCAATAAACAGGTTATACCGATTGCAATATATTCCATTGTATAAAGAGTAAAAGACACCAAACTTTATTAAATAATTGATGTTTTCTTTTTAAGGTTCCAAAATCAATTTATAATTTTTGAATTTTCTTAACTCGGTACGTTACGTTGAATAAAATGTCTTTTTGAAAGAGATTAGACCCACATATTGCTATTTCTGGAAAGATGAATTTAAAACGTTCCATAATTTTGAAAGACTGTATAAATAATATAGTGACTTATCTCAAAATATATTACATTTACCTTTTGATAATCCAAACGTTGCTTTTATCAATTTCTGTGATGATAAATACACTCCAGAAAGACAATAACATTGGAAACATACTTATTGTCATTCGGAATTGTATTATTGTGTTGTTTATTCCCCTTTAACAGTTTTTGAAGTTTTTTGCTCGAAATTTTGAGTCCGTCTATAATGCGTATATGACTCATGTTCGCGAATATGAACGAAACGAACGAATATGATCGAATATTTGCAATATTGATGCTTTTTCTGCAATGTTTTTATCAACAAATTACAGTTTAATTTAAAATACAATTAAGACTGTTAACATAAATAGAGCAATTCTCTAGCCATTATCATGTTTCGAACTCTAAAGTCATGTTCGCGAATATGAACATTGTTTTAGGCTATACAATAACCACGACGACTCCACAATACAAGGTTTACAGTCAACTCGTACCTAAGTCAACTCGCACGGTAGTCAACTCGCATGTTGTTTGGTCAACTCGCACGGAAGTCAACTCGTACCTAAAAGTCAACTCGCACGGTAGTGAAACTATTGATGTGTTGATGGGATCTGAATGAGTTATTTATGCATAAACACAAATGAGAAATACTTTCAGAGTTTAGTTCAATACTTTTTATTGCAATATTTTCACAAAATAACACATTTTTTTAACAAATTGTGTTTACACCAGGTTACATTATCGGCACATTATAACAGACAGTAAACGTACATTTTAAAATATATTTTTTAAACTATTATTTTTATTAAAATATTTGAAACACACATTGTCAAAGCTTTATCATGTACACAAGTAGACATTCATCTATATACTTTTATTTTAATATTTATTTCAATATTTACATACAGTATCAAAGCTGTACAATATGTACACAAGTAGACATACATCTACTAGTATATACTTTTATTTTAATATTTATTTCAATATTTACACACATTATCAAAGATTTACAATATGTACACTAATATTGTAATTTAATGAATACGACATAAAGACTGATAGAACTATGAATTATTAAGAATTTAATATTTGTCATAAAACTAAAAGTGAAGATCCCGTAACCTATGGAAAACTTATTGCGCACACAATTATAAGTAAAAAACGTATAACAATAATGTTAACGTGAGTACAAATACGTATAGCTTAGTATCATATAAACCGAGTATATATGATTATAATACCTACATGTATTGAAACATTTTTGTACGCAAAGATTATTAATTTTACAATAATAATCAGTCATAATACAATTTTACAGAATCAAATGTGTATTTAATTAATAATTTAATAAAATTGCCCAGCATTATTAAAATTTGAACATGAGTAACAGTTCTACATTAATTAATTAAATATTAAATTGTAAAGCATGACAAATTAAAATATTTATTTAAGTATTCCATACTACAGCCTTATTGCTAGGCAACCCCTATCAGTAATAGCCTTATCTACCCCTCGATTATCAGTACCCTCATCAGCTCTGAATGACTGACAGATTATCTGTTTATTGTAATTTTAGGGGTGGGAAATAGAATATGGTGTTTTCAGGTATTGTTACTTTCTTGACTGATTAGGTGACATATGGTTTATTATTACAATTCCAAATTAACAATTAAAGTGATATTATGGGCATGTTTCACTGTTGAATTGAGCTGAACATAATTAACAGGTCAAAAGAGTTAGTTTAAATGTGGTTACTGACGAATTATCTGCAACTCATCTTGCTGCCAGTTGTTTATAAAAAGTATATATTATAGTCGATATTTTACATGACTCACCCAGTCCTCTAAGCCGAAATGATCCGTAAAACAAAATAGTGTATTTGTGTCGTATGAACGAATCTGCACTAAAACTAGATTTAGATTCACTTCGTAAATCAAATCTTGCGTGTCGTCAGTTGTCATAACGAAACTACGGTTGATATTCAAATGGTTTATTTTTCTCTTTCCGGGATACTGTTGTAGTATGTTGATGCTGCATTAACAAATATAAGTGTATATTAAGTGAAAACGCCAAAAATAAACAACGGTTGCGATAGACACCTATAAACTGTAATATTCCTATAATATCACTTTAACATACTAACGTATGAACATTTCAAAATCTGTCATAGCTTATTAAAAAAGTAAAACATATCAGCTTATATAAAATTTATAACAATTAAATAGAAATTATAATACAAATAATTAACAAAAACAAAACATGAACGCTGAAAAAGAGCTCTACAAAGACTACATAGACATTTCACAAATGTCACGAAAAACCACTTAAATGTTCACTCGATCTTAACAGAATAAATACATCAGGAAGAATTATATTCATAGAAGAATTTCCATATCAAAAATGTTAGAAAACCATTTTAAAACAGCCGATATCTGTTAATATTCGCCCCTTTCGCGAATATAGTAATATACGCTCTTTAGTCGTACCGAGCACATATCAGTGAAAGGGGGAAATATTACATATCTTTAGGGTATGGGTAACCTATGGTCTTTAAAAATCGATTAGGAATTTATAAAAGGTATTTCTTGTATTAGGTTTAAGAAAGAATGTCTCAAATTATTGTAAAAAAAACCATTGAAAATTGAAACTAGCGACAGCTCCCTTGCAAGGATATTTTGGATCTCCAAAAAGGAGGTTTTTGCGAAGGTCAATATTTCACGCTGCAGAAACAGAACAGAACTTAGAAGGTAAATTGTGAAAAATCTAAAGACTTCTAGGTTAATAAGCACAGCACATGGTTGAAATTAATGAGTAATGTAGCCAAAACTAGAATTGCATTCTGTTTGAATGTACTTTGCATGACATGAAATGGGTAAATTTCTCAATTTTTCATTAAAAAGTAGGTGGGTGGGGGAAAGGGTGTCAGACAATTCACCCCCAAGACAATTCATCCCCTGGACAATTCACTCCAGAATTTGATTTCCTTGGACAATACACCCCCAAGACAATTCACTGCCATATTTTTTATATGATATTGTATTGTCATTTGCTTTTGTCATATTTTAAAATAAGTTGTGAACATATGTTTGGGGTTATAATTTTGACTTTGTAGCATAATTTTGATGTGAAGATAATAAATGTAGTATCCTCTATTCCTAAAACTTAGTGCAGCCCTATTACACCGTGTACTTTTTTATGACGTAAACTTCTAAGCAACATTCAAACGAACGTGCCAGAAAACTGTTCACTTTTGTAACGCGAGAATTTCCACAGCCGATAAGACAAAAATCATGAGGAAAAAACAATAAATATGATATAAATTGTCCGTTTTTCTGACCTCGTTCCAAAGAAATAGCCAAAACAATGTTTAAATTCTGCACATTTCCTTCACCAGACGGCTATGTTTGTCAATGTTTTGATCGTAAAATGTTTTAAGAGTATTTTCCCTTGGAGGCCCGTCTCGAATTTGTATTGTGCTCTCTGTACTTTACATTACAATACGATTAAAGTATGCTGTGTATGCGGGAAATTTTGCCCCCAAATGATGACACGAGACCATACGTTAAGATCGTGTCCGGCCTAATGCGATAAAGGTTCTCACTGCGCCAATTTGGGATTTTGTCACAAAACAATTGTCATTAGAAGGGTGACAGCCTTTTATGCCCCCATTGTGAATAGAATTTTATTTAGCTATTTTCCGTTAGTAAATACACTTTATCTAGACCTCTGAATACAGTTATCACAATTCATATTTCGTTTTTATGAAGACCAGTTTTGTTTAAACCATTATTTTCAATACAGTTTATTCACGAAATTCATCTAAAACAACACATATTTAATACAAATAAACACATATTCACAAAAACATATATCGGCTATTATAAACACATCCCAGGGCCTCGCTGTGACGTCATCAAAATCGTTGCACGATCTTATAGGGTAATTCTGTGTGACGCAGACTACCATATACATGAATGTTTAAAGGTAAGTAACTCCATTTTTATTATCTGTCAACCAACATATTTCACTCGTTATTTGTTAAACAAAAGATAAATCATAAAGTATATATCAAGTTTCGTTATTGTCTAATGAATTTTCATGAAAGATATGCCATTGAAATTTAAGGTGCACGAACTTATAGGTTTAGAGGCTATGTAAATGAA